>NC_042616.1:823817419-824024174 GCF_901001135.1 Rhinatrema bivittatum
CACTCCAGCAGGCATCCAGCGCTCATCCTCCCACTCCAGCAGGCATCCAGCGCTCATCCTTCCACTCCAGCAGGCATCCAGCGCTCATCCTCCCACTCCAGCAGACATCCAGCGCTCATCCTTCCACTCCAGCAGGCATCCAGCGCTCATCCTTCCACTCCAGCAGCATCCAGCGCTCATCCTCCCACTCCAGCAGGCATCCAGCGCTCATCCTTCCACTCCAGCAGACATCCAGCGCTCATCCTTCCACTCCAGCAGACATCCAGCGCTCATCCTCCCACTCCAGCAGGCATCCAGCGCTCATCCTTCCACTCCAGCAGGCATCCAGCGCTCATCCTCCCACTCCAGCAGGCATCCAGCGCTCATCCTTCCACTCCAGCAGGCATCCAGCGCTCATCCTTCCACTCCAGCAGGCATCCAGCGCTCATCCTTCCCACTCCAGCAGGCATCCAGCGCTCATCCTTCCCACTCCAGCAGGCATCCAGCGCTCATCCTTCCCACTCCAGCAGACATCCAGCGCTCATCCTTCCACTCCAGCAGACATCCAGCAGACATCCAGCGCTCATCCTTCCACTCCAGCAGGCATCCAGCGCTCATCCTTCCACTCCAGCAGGCATCCAGCGCTCATCCTCCCACTCCAGCAGGCATCCAGCGCTCATCCTTCCACTCCAGCAGGCATCCAGCGCTCATCCTTCCACTCCAGCAGGCATCCAGCGCTCAACCTCCCACTCCAGCAGGCATCCAGCGCTCATCCTTCCACTCCAGCAGACATCCAGCGCTCATCCTTCCACTCCAGCAGGCATCCAGCGCTCATCCTCCCACTCCAGCAGGCATCCAGCGCTCATCCTTCCACTCCAGCAGGCATCCAGCGCTCATCCTTCCACTCCAGCAGGCATCCAGCGCTCATCCTTCCACTCCAGCAGGCATCCAGCGCTCATCCTTCCACTCCAGCAGGCATCCAGCGCTCATCCTTCCACTCCAGCAGGCATCCAGCGCTCATCCTTCCACTCCAGCAGGCATCCAGCGCTCATCCTTCCACTCCAGCAGGCATCCAGCGCTCATCCTTCCACTCCAGCAGGCATCCAGCACTCATCCTTCCACTCCAGCAGGCATCCAGCGCTCATCCTTCCACTCCAGCAGGCATCCAGCGCTCATCCTTCCACTCCAGCAGGCATCCAGCGCTCATCCTTCCACTCCAGCAGGCATCCAGCGCTCATCCTTCCACTCCAGCAGGCATCCAGCGCTCATCCTTCCACTCCAGCAGGCATCCAGCGCTCATCCTTCCACTCCAGCAGGCATCCAGCGCTCATCCTTCCACTCCAGCAGGCATCCAGCGCTCATCCTTCCACTCCAGCAGGCATCCAGCGCTCATCCTTCCACTCCAGCAGGCATCCAGCGCTCATCCTTCCACTCCAGCAGGCATCCAGCGCTCATCCTCCCACTCCAGCAGACATCCAGCGCTCATCCTCCCACTCCAGCAGGCATCCAGCGCTCATCCTTCCACTCCAGCAGGCATCCAGCACTCATCCTTCCACTCCAGCAGGCATCCAGCGCTCATCCTTCCACTCCAGCAGGCATCCAGCGCTCATCCTTCCACTCCAGCAGGCATCCAGCGCTCATCCTTCCACTCCAGCAGGCATCCAGCAGGCATCCAGCGCTCATCCTCCCACTCCAGCAGGCATCCAGCACTCAATCCTTCCACTCCAGCAGGCATCCAGCGCTCATCCTTCCACTCCAGCAGGCATCCAGCGCTCATCCTTCCACTCCAGCAGGCATCCAGCGCTCATCCTTCCACTCCAGCAGGCATCCAGCGCTCATCCTCCCACTCCAGCAGGCATCCAGCGCTCATCCTTCCACTCCAGCAGGCATCCAGCACTCATCCTTCCACTCCAGCAGGCATCCAGCGCTCATCCTTCCACTCCAGCAGGCATCCAGCGCTCATCCCTCCACTCCAGCAGGCATCCAGCGCTCATCCTTCCACTCCAGCAGGCATCCAGCGCTCATCCTTCCACTCCAGCAGGCATCCAGCGCTCATCCTTCCACTCCAGCAGGCATCCAGCCGCTCATCCTTCCCACTCCAGCAGGCATCCAGCGCTCATCCTTCCACTCCAGCAGACATCCAGCGCTCATCCTTCCACTCCAGCAGGCATCCAGCGCTCATCCTTCCACTCCAGCAGGCATCCAGCGCTCATCCTTCCACTCCAGCAGGCATCCAGCGCTCATCCTTCCCACTCCAGCAGGCATCCAGCGCTCATCCTCCCACTCCAGCAGGCATCCAGCGCTCATCCTTCCACTCCAGCAGGCATCCAGCGCTCATCCTTCCACTCCAGCAGACATCCAGCGCTCATCCTTCCACTCCAGCAGGCATCCAGCGCTCATCCTTCCACTCCAGCAGACATCCAGCGCTCATCCTTCCACTCCAGCAGGCATCCAGCGCTCATCCTCCCACTCCAGCAGGCATCCAGCGCTCATCCTCCCACTCCAGCAGGCATCCAGCGCTCATCCTTCCACTCCAGCAGGCATCCAGCGCTCATCCTCCCACTCCAGCAGGCATCCAGCGCTCATCCTCCCACTCCAGCAGGCATCCAGCGCTCATCCTCCCACTCCAGCAGGCATCCAGCGCTCATCCTTCCACTCCAGCAGACATCCAGCGCTCATCCTTCCACTCCAGCAGACATCCAGCGCTCATCCTCCACTCCAGCAGGCATCCAGCGCTCATCCTTCCACTCCAGCAGGCATCCAGCGCTCATCCTTCCACTCCAGCAGGCATCCAGCGCTCATCCTTCCACTCCAGCAGACATCCAGCGCTCATCCTCCCACTCCAGCAGCATCCAGCGCTCATCCTCCACTCCAGCAGGCATCCAGCGCTCATCCTTCCACTCCAGCAGGCATCCAGCGCTCATCCTCCCACTCCAGCAGGCATCCAGCGCTCATCCTTCCACTCCAGCAGGCATCCAGCGCTCATCCTTCCACTCCAGCAGGCATCCAGCGCTCATCCTTCCACTCCAGCAGGCATCCAGCGCTCATCCTCCCACTCCAGCAGGCATCCAGCGCTCATCCTTCCCACTCCAGCAGGCATCCAGCGCTCATCCTTCCACTCCAGCAGGCATCCAGCGCTCATCCTCCCACTCCAGCAGGCATCCAGCGCTCATCCTTCCACTCCAGCAGGCATCCAGCGCTCATCCTCCCACTCCAGCAGGCATCCAGCGCTCATCCTTCCACTCCAGCAGGCATCCAGCGCTCATCCTTCCACTCCAGCAGGCATCCAGCGCTCATCCTCCCACTCCAGCAGGCATCCAGCGCTCATCCTTCCACTCCAGCAGGCATCCAGCGCTCATCCTTCCACTCCAGCAGGCATCCAGCGCTCATCCTCCCACTCCAGCAGGCATCCAGCGCTCATCCTTCCACTCCAGCAGGCATCCAGCGCTCATCCTCCCACTCCAGCAGGCATCCAGCGCTCATCCTTCCACTCCAGCAGGCATCCAGCGCTCATCCTTCCACTCCAGCAGGCATCCAGCACTCATCCTTCCACTCCAGCAGGCATCCAGCGCTCATCCTTCCACTCCAGCAGGCATCCAGCACTCATCCTTCCACTCCAGCAGGCATCCAGCGCTCATCCTTCCACTCCAGCAGCATCCAGCGCTCATCCTTCCACTCCAGCAGGCATCCAGCGCTCATCCTCCACTCCAGCAGGCATCCAGCGCTCATCCTTCCACTCCAGCAGGCATCCAGCGCTCATCCTTCCACTCCAGCAGGCATCCAGCGCTCATCCTTCCACTCCAGCAGGCATCCAGCGCTCATCCTTCCACTCCAGCAGGCATCCAGCGCTCATCCTTCCACTCCAGCAGGCATCCAGCGCTCATCCTTCCACTCCAGCAGACATCCAGCGCTCATCCTTCCACTCCAGCAGACATCCAGCGCTCATCCTTCCACTCCAGCACTCATCCAGCACTCATCCTTCCACTCCAGCAGGCATCCAGCGCTCATCCTTCCACTCCAGCACTCATCCTTCCACTCCAGCAGGCTCCAGCGCTCATCCTTCCACTCCAGCGCTCATCCTTCCACTCCAGCATCATCCAGCACTCATCCTTCCACTCCAGCAGACATCATCCAGCTCATCCTTCCACTCCAGCATCATCCAGCACTCATCCTTCCACTCCAGCAGCATCCAGCGCTCATCCTTCCACTCCAGCAGCATCCAGCGCTCACCTCCAAGCCTCAATGCATATGGTCTCCCTATTCCAATTCTCCAACAAAGGTCATTTCTCTTTAGAAACCCATCAGTGTTTCACGGCCAACTACCTATAAATCTCTCATTCCTATCATGATTTCCCCCCTTACACAGACACTAGGCCTAGCTTTTCTCGCTGATTTTATTCAACGCTCAATCCCTTACCAAAAAAACACTAATACTTAATGACCTTCTACTGGACACTAAACCTGACCTCTGCGCAATTACAGAAACATGGCTTAAACAGACGGACACAGCACTAATAAACCAACTTCCAACGGAAACCCATGATTTCTTCTCTATTCCCAGACAGAAAAGAAAGGGAGGGGGTATTCTCCTCGCAGCCAAAAAAGAGCTGAGACTTACTCAATTCCCAATCCACTCTCCCACAAAAATTGAAGCCGGCTTTTTCAAATCAGACCGGCTACAAATCATTCTAGTCTACGCCCCCCCAGGACTTCTGGAGTTAGACGCCTCCCCCATTCTAGAAATAATAGCTACTAACATAAATCTTGAAGCTCCAGCCATCATATTGGGAGACTTTAACTTACATGTTGACGACCCTTCTCCCTCTACAAACTGTGAAACTTTCCTAAATGCTATGACCGCCATGGGATTCAAGCAGATAATCAACAACCCTACCCACAGAGCAGGACACACTTTGGATCTCATCTTTGTAAACTCAGGCATCTCATACTCAGCACCTCCCATATGCAAATCAGTCCCTTGGTCAGACCATGCTTTAATCTCCACCACATTATCGCTGGCACAATCAAGCATCAAACACGATCCTCAACCTCAATTTACTTACAGAAACCTGTGTTCATCCGATGAACTTCACGAACACCTTGTCCTAGAACTCCCTCACATAGACATCTCCTCTCCCAACACTGCTCTCCACGCATGGTCCAACATCACAGGATCGGCAGCTAATAAACTCTGCCCACTGGCAACAAAAAAACCTAAACATAATGCCGCCAGAAGACAACCCTGGTTTAATGAACAACTACAAAAACTCAAACTTTCCCTGCGACAAAAAGAAAATAAATGGCGTAAAGCACCATCACCGACCTCCCTCTCAGCTTACAAATTCGCTCTTCATATTTACAAGAGCTCCACACTAAAAACAAAAAGGGACTACTACGCTCTCAAGATACATCACCTTATCTTCGATTCTAAAGCCCTCTTTAATTACGTCTCGAACTTAACTCAACCCAATTCTCCGGACATTCCACTCAACCAAGCGCACGAAAAAGCTGAGGAGCTGGCCATCTTCTTCAGTAACAAAATTTCCAACCTGCAATCTCTCCTAAAAACGAATACCCTAGCTCCATCCAGCACATACCGCCATCTCGGCAACGACATTGCTATACAAGCCTTCGAACCCATTGCTATATCAGAGACCAATTTAGTATTGAAGAGAATGAAACCATCATCGCACCCATTTGACCATATCCCTTCCAAACTACTGCTGCTAATACCAGATACCATCTCCAAAACCTTGACTGACATTATCAATTGTTCCTTAGCCCAAGGAATTTATCCTGACGACCTGAAAATTGCTTCTATCAAACCCCTATTAAAAAAACCTAACCTTAATCCTAAAGATCCATCCAACTACCGCCCAATATCCAACCTTCCTTTCATAGCCAAGGTTACAGAAAAATTAGTCAACACCAGATTATCAGAATACCTCAAAGAAAACAACATATTATTCCCCACTCAATACGGCTTCCGAAAATCTTTAAGTACAGAATCACTTCTCATATCTCTGACAGATTACCTCATTATGGGTCTCGATAAAGGTCACGCCTACTTGCTGATACTCCTCGACCTATCGGCGGCCTTTGATACCGTGAATCACTCCCTTCTCCTAAATCAACTAGCGAACATCGGAATAACAGGCTCTGCTCTTGCCTGGTTCAAATCATTCTTGGGAAACAGAGGATATAAAGTCAAAATACATAACAAAGAATCACAGTTTTACCCTTCCACGCTAGGTGTTCCACAGGGCTCCTCTCTCTCCCCCACGCTCTTTAACATTTACCTCCTACCCCTATGTCAACTATTAACCAATCTGAACCTCAAATACTTTCTATACGCAGATGACGTCCAGATTGTCATCCCCATCAAAGAATCCCTTACTAAAACTATCAAAATCTGGGAAAACTGCTTTCAAAATATTGACAACCTCCTCTCCAGTCTAAATCTTATCTTAAATTCCGCAAAAACCGAACTCCTCATAATCTCCCCCGAAAACAGCAACCTCACCTCAAATCCACCAACCGGCTTTCAAACTTCACATGTAAGAGACCTAGGAGCCATTATTGACAATCGGCTAAATCTAAAATCTTTTATTAATCAAACCACAAAGGACTGCTTTTATAAATTACATGTCTTAAAAAGAATCAAACCACTTTTCCATTTCCACGATTACAGAACAGTTTTGCAATCGATAATCTTCTCTAAGTTAGATTATTGCAATTCTATTCTATTAGGTCTCCCGTCTTCTCATACTAAACCTCTTCAGATGGTTCAGAACACGGCGGCCAGAATTTTGACAAACACAAGAAGAAGAGACCACATATCTCCAATTCTCAAAGACTTACATTGGCTGCCAGTGCACTACAGAATCTTATATAAGTCCATTACTACCATCTACAAAGTATTCCATCAACTCTCTCCGCTTAACCTCCAAATCCCTTTTAAAAAGCATTCCTCAGCCAGACCTATCAGAGAGTCCTACAGAGACTCATTACAGGTTCCTCCTGCAAAAACCTTTCACCATATGACACTCAGAGACAGGGCTTTCTCTACAGCAGGACCTACCTTGTGGAACTCCATCCCACCAGAACTGAGACAGGAACCTTGCCTCCCTACATTCAGAAAAAGGCTTAAAACCTGGCTATTCATGAAAGCCTTTCCAGATACCAACTAAACCTACTCTCAACTCAAGCAATTAAGACCTCCCGTCAGGGTAATCAACAACCTTTGACAACTCCGTAATGTTCTTACTCATTTAAATTGGCAGGTTTTTATTTACCTTGGTTATTATCTTTTATCTCATTGTTAATCTTTCTCTCGCCTTCTCTACATTCCAAGTTTGCATTTTATCCCTGTTTTATTGTAACTGCTACGTTATTCTTCTATCACATGTTAATGTTCTAAGTTTTTTTAAGTATTTATCCTCTTATCACACCCTGTTATTTGTAAACCGGCATGATGCGACTCCCATCGCGAATGCCGGTATATAAGAAATTCAAATAAATAAATAAATAAATGGTGGTCCAGAGATTGCAGGTGAAATGCACACTCCCCTCTGCCTTAGCTAGCAGCGCTTGGATGTGACTGCGACACTGCTTGTACAGGCTGGGGATGACCTTTCTGCTAAATGTGGTTCTGGAGGGGACTTTGTAATTTGGAAGTACGACCTTCAGAAAATGCTTGAAACCCACATTCTCCACTACCTGCAAGGGCTGGTCATCAAGGGAAATCATTTCCCCAATGCTCCTGGTTACAACTTTTGAGGCTGCCTGCCTCCTACCCCAGGATAGCATTACCACACTCCACCCCATTTCCTCCATGGTGGGTTGTCGCTTCTGCCACATGGCAGGGGGCTCCTGACCTGCCACCTGACTGCTAGATGGGGATGAGGGCGTGGAGTGACTCTGCTCCTTTTCAACCACTTTACGCTGCTTGGAAGGGGTCCCCTGACTGGTACTGCCACCATCCCCAGATGGCAGTTCTGTTGTTGGGTGTTGCCTCTTCATATGATGTGTCATACCAAAATTAGATAGCTGTCCCATTTGCTTGCCTCTGCTAATAGTCCTGCCACAGTAATTACAATGAGGAAAACGTGGGTTCTCCATCTCTTTAAAGTGGCTCCAGATCGCAGATGTCTTTCGTGATCCTCCATTCTCTATAGCCTTGGGGGTGGATGCTGGCACTGGAGCTGAAGTAGTTGGTGCACCCTGAGAAGCAATGCCAGGAGCATCAGTCACACTCTGTGCCTGCACTGGCTGCTCTTCCTCCTCATCATCATCAGTTTCATCTTTCCCCTGCTGCACTGAAGTGGAGGCTAAGACAGGACTAACGAAACCTCCTAAAAAACTTTGTCAGCTATTACTTCTTCCGTTTCTGATGAGAATCCCACACAAGATGATTCTTCATTGGAATCAGAAGCAAACAGTGCCTGTTCCACATTGTCAATGCTAAGACGAGACTACTGTCCCACTGCTGCTTTTAGGTGTCGACATTTTGTCTTGCATGACTCAGCCTCCCCTTCCCTCACCTCCAAAACTACAGGGTCAGAAACAGGTGGTGGCGATGCATCGTGTTTAGATTTCATTTTTTTCCGGATAGAACTGCCTGCCCCTCCAAAGCATTTAGATTACAACCGGTCTCTTTTTAACTTTAATGGGGGACAGGCACTAGTGCCTTTTGAAGTATCTCCTCTGCCAGTCCCAATCACTCAACCACATTTAGCTTTCCCTGACATTATGGATTTAATGTCACTGCTTACTAGGTATTTCAATTAAAAGAATTATTTCCAAAAGAGGCCCACTGGGGATTTGGCATCACAGACCACCGCTGTCCCAATATACTTGTCTGCTAAACTGGCTGCCCACAGGCACAGTGCCTTGATGTGCACTAATGTAATGTGTGTGCACACACTGAGCTTGCTACTACAAAAGAGGCCCACTGTCCCAATATACTTGAGTCTGCAAAACTAGCCAGTGCCCACTGGGATTGATGTTCAATGCACTGAGAGACTGAGTGAATTAAATTAAAAAAATGCAGTTAACAAAAAAGGTGGAATTGGCACTGCAGGAAAAACGATGAAATATATTTTTCAATGGAAATTCTAGCAAACTAGGTAGAAATTGAATATATCTGTTGTAGTTATGTATGTTTGGTGGATCCTTGGGTGCTGTGGAGATGACCACGGCCACGGGGAGGAGCCCCGTGAGGAGCTACAGCACTGGCCTTGACTTGGACTACACACACACAGGCAAGTTCTTTTACTATACAGCATGTTGGAAGCCACCAGCGGTGGCAGTAGTGAGGCAGTTGCAGTCTCAGGGACCTCGGGAGAGGGAGCCCTTTGCTACGGGATAACATCAGGAGGTTCCTCAGCTGGATAACCCAAGGAGACACTGAGGAAGAGATAGACTGGAGATTAAGGTACCCACTAGGTGTTAAGCTGTTGGTTAGCGATTCTACCAGGTATTGTAGGAGGTACAGGCACTGAGGCAGGGAGAGCAGCCCCTCAAGAAGTGAGTCCCTGTTCCCTGTAAAGCACCTGAAAGAAAACAGAGGGTCCCTGAGGAGCAGGTACCAAAGTTAGTATTACCCCAAAGGGCAGAGAAGAAGAGCTTCCTGCGGGCAGCACGGAAGTGGCAGAGTAGCGTAGACAGGAACGGATTCGAGTCCATGCTAACTCGGAAAGCTAGCAAATTGATGAAGGTAATATACCCGGATGGAGTGACATCAGCATGAGGGAACACCCTCGAGGTTTGCATCAAGGGTAGCACAAAGACGTGGGTTGCACACGCACGTGCACCCTAGTAGGTCCTGGGAGGAACAATGGTGAGAGGCAGCACTATAGCCATTCCGGGGATGCCAGAGAGGTCAGCTGGAAGACGTGGCAGTAGCCATCTTTCCCAGGTGAGCGGGAGGAGCCATAAACAAGGTGAGGCAAACAGGGCGAAGCTGTCGAAGACCGAATGTAACAATATCTCTCCCACCCACTATACCCAAATGGTGCTAGCAACCTGCCCCAGGGGTGAACTAAGCAGCAAAATGCAAAATGCCACTGCTAGCAGATTCTCTCTGTGCCCAGTGCACAGAGAGACTGAGTGAATTCAATTAAAAAAATGCGGTTAACAAAAAAGCTGGATTTGGCACAGCAGGAAAATCAATGAAATATATTTTTCAATGGAAATTCTAGCAAACTAGCTAGAAATTGAATATATCTCTCCCACCCACAACACCCAAATGGTGCTTGCAACCTAGTACCCCAGGGAGTGAGTTAAGCAGCAAAATGCCACTGCTAGCAGCTTCTCTCCATGGCACAGAGAGACCGTCTCAGATCAACTAAGAAAAGTGCTTAAAAAAAAACAGGGCTAGCTGGCACTGCAGCCAAATGCAGAACAAATATCTTTTTCTATCGAAGTAGCTAGCCTAGCTAGCAATTGAATACAGATTTGAGAACTCAGACTAGCTCTGTGTGCGGCCACCTTACACAGAGACCACCTCCCCACACCACCCCTGCAAAGAAATTGCATAGCCCACTGCATGCTTAAGTATATATAGTGCTTGGGTCATCAGCAAAAGTGTCACCAACCACTGAGTGAGAGCGCAATTGGCTGCATTGCAAAAATTCTTATTGCTGATACGTTGCATTCTGGTCTCCTTGCCAACCTGTCCGACCCACTCTGTCAGAGCTGTGAGGTCACTGATGACTCACAGGAAAGGGCTGATTTTTGGCTATGGATACACCCAAATGGCATTCTATTTCAAATGGCCGCTAAGAAATCACTGTGAGCGCGCCAAACATATGGAACGGATGATATGTTGTATTCATGGAGGATCGCGATACATAACGTTGCAGATTGCCAATACGTTGCAAACGAATGCACACCCCTACTCAGAAGACTCATGCCTTCTTCGCCACCTAAATGTTGGCAGACTCCTAGTGTGATACCTGGAAAGATTAGAACCGGTACACAAAATAGATCGCTTGTTCGTTCTTCACAGTGGAAAGAAGCAAGGAGAAGCAGCCTCGCGGGCGACCATAGCCTGCTGGATTAAAGAAGTAATCAAGGCAGCCTACATAGAGGCAGGAAAGCCCTTACCACTATAGGTTAAAGCTCATTCTACGAG
The DNA here is from genome assembly GCF_901001135.1 of Rhinatrema bivittatum. Lineage (NCBI taxonomy): Eukaryota > Metazoa > Chordata > Amphibia > Gymnophiona > Rhinatrematidae > Rhinatrema > Rhinatrema bivittatum. The sequence continues at coordinate 823,828,536 of NC_042616.1, forward strand.
GGCCCAGGCAGTTTCTTAGGCAGAAACCAAGCTGCTGTTGCCCGCCAAGATCTGTTGGACGGCGAGGTGGTCCTCCATTCACACCTCCTCCATGTTCTACCACCTGGATGTTCAGGCCCGAGAAGACGCAGCCTTCGCAAGGGCAGTATTAAGTAGGCCACAGGCAGCTTCCCACCCTGTCAGGGACTAGCTTTTATACATCCTACTGGTCCTGAATCCATCTGGCTACACGCTAGGAAATGGAGAAATTATTTACCTGATAATTTTGTTTTCCTTAGTATAGACAGATGGACTTAGCATCCCGCCCACGGCTGCCCCAGAGGAGGAGAACCTCAGAAAGCGAAGTGGCTCGTGGAAATGATGGCTACTACCTGGAGATAATACCCTTATTCAATAAACATACACACGGTTAATGCGACTCCAACATTGCTCTAAGCTTCAATGGCAAGAGGAAATGTGGAAAAATGGATTTGCATTCACAAAAAAGCCGGGAGTAGCTTGCTTGTTACGGCAGTTACTACCCCAAACCAAATAAGCCTGATACTTCACTTTCAATGCATATCCAGCATAGCTCTCTGCTTCAATGGCTGGGGAGAAAGACTGATACTTCACGCATATCCAGCATAGCTCTCTGCTTCATCGGCAGAGGAGAAAGGCTGATACTTCACACATATCCAGCTTAGCTCTCTGCTTCAATGGCAGAGGAGAAAGGCTGATACTTCACACATATCCAGCTTAGCTCTCTGCTTCAACGGCAGGGGAGAAAGTCTGATACTTCACTTTCAATGCATAGCCAGCATAATTCTTGTTGGAACTGTTGAAATCCGGAAGTGGATCCTTGGGCCGACCCTTGTTGGGGAGTGGTCGGGAGGCAGACACGCACAGCCGTAGATGGAACTTCGCCTGGAAACCCGTGACGCCCCCAGAGGAGCTGTGAACGCCCGGGTCGCTAGGACTTAGGTGGCTTCACCCTGGAAGTCCGAGGTCCCCCCAGGAGGAGCCCGTAGGGACCCGGACCGCTGGGACTTAGGAGAGGACTGGCGTGGAAGACCCGGACCGGAACTGGAACAGGCGTGAAGGCAGGAGAGAGAGACGTACCGTGAACAAGGCAGGCAGCTGGAGTCTGGAGCGAGAAGGCAATCCGTGGTCAAGGCAGGCAGCAGGAATCAGAAGCGAGAAGGCAATCCGTGGTCAAGGCAGGCAGCAGGAATCAGAAGCGAGAAGACAATCCGTGGTCAAGGCAGGCAGCAGGAATCAGAAGCGAGAAGACAATCCGTGGTCAAGGCAGGCAGCAGGAATCAGAAAACTGGGAAGCTGAAACTGACAAGCAGAAACAGAGGCACCTGGAGCAGCAACTAATCCACCGAAGTGAACTCGTTGCAAGGCAAAGTAGGAAGGAGTGAAGGCGACTTAAATTCCCCGCCGGTGCTGACGTCAGAGAAGGGGCGGTTCAGCACATCCGGGTGCTGGACCGTCAAAAGCCGGCCCCTCGCGCGCGCGCGCGTTCCCCTTCGGGGGCGGAGCCATCTCCCGAGCTCGGCAGCGTCCTCCACGAGGAAGGATCACCGCCATGCGGCCAGGCCGGCCCTGGCTCCCGCGGCTTGCGGCAGACCCCCGGACCCAGCTGAGGAGGTAGGAGCCCGGTCGCTGACGCGGCGACCGCGGCGACAACAATTCTCTGCTTCAACGGCAGGGGAATGAAGAAAAGTGGATCTATATACAGACAACAACCAACAAGGACTGAATTACATAGTCTGGGTAAACAAATAAGCATGAATGTAGCTTGCTTATTGCAGCGGATACTACCCCTAACTAATTAAGCTAGATATTTCACTTGAAACATAGAAACATAGAAATGACGGCAGAAGAAGACCAAACGGCCCATCCAGTCTGCCCAGCAAGCCACGCAGTTTATCCATTTTTTTTTTTTTTATCTTCCCCCCCCCCACCCCTTTTTTTTTTTTTCTCCCCCTCCCCCGTCACTAATTGGCTTCCAGCACCCTCCGGCCCCAATTCCCTTCCACCCCTCCACCAATGCAGAGAGCAGTGCCGTATCCACATCCCAATGAACATCCAGCTGAATCAGGGGTAGCAACCGCCGCAATAAACGGACACACCCCTGCCCCATACTCTTACCCACCTCTGTTTTGCTTGTTTGTTTTTTGTTTTTTTGTTTTTGTTTTTTTGTTTTTTGTTTTTTTGGAGATGGCAGCCCTCCAACCTTCCGCTCCGTGAAGGTGGAACACAAACCACTGGCATCCCGCTCCGTGAATGCCTCTGTGGCTACTGCCGCTCCGTGCAGTATTTTGCTGCCTGAAGGTGGACAACTACTCGCCACTGGCATCCCGCTCCGTGAATGCCTCTGTGGCTACTGCCGCTCCGTGCAGTGTTTTACCACCTCCTCTATATTTACGCCCACTAGACTTGATGGATCCACAGTGTTTATCCTACGCCCCTTTGAAGTCTTTCACAGTTTTAGACTTCACCACTTCCTCCGGAAGGGCATTCCAGGCATCCACCACCCTTTCCGTGAAGAAATACTTCCTGACATTGGTTCATAGTCTTCCTCCCCGGAGCCTCAGCTCGTGACCTCTGGTTCTGCTGATTTTTTGCCGTCTGAAAAGGTTTGTCGTTGTCTTTGGATCATTAAAGTTTTTCAAGTATCTGAAAGTCTGAATCATATCACCCCTGCTCCTCCTTTCCTCCAGGGTGTACATATTTAGATTCTTCAATCTCTCCTCGTACGTCATCCGATGAAGATCCTCCACCTTCTTGGTCGCCCTTCTCTGTACCGCTTCCATCTTGTCTTTGTCTCTTTGTAGATATGGTCTCCAGAACTGAACACAGTACTCCAGGTGAGGCCTCACCAAGGACCTGTACAAGGGAATAATCACTTCCCTTTTTTTACTCGATATTCCTCTCTCTATGCAGCCCAGCATTCTTCTGGCTTTTGCTATCGCCTTGTCACATTGTTTCGCAGACTTCATATCATTAGACACTATCACCCCAAGGTCCCTCTCCTGCTCCGTGCACATCAGCCTTTCCCCCCCCATCGAATACAGTTCATTCGGATTTCCACTCCCCATATGCATGACTTTGCACTTCTTGGCATTGAATCTCAGCTGCCATATCTTCGACCACTCTTCCAGTTTCCTTAAATCCCGTCTCATTCTCTCCACTCCTTCCGGCGTGTCCACTCTGTTGCAGATCTTAGTGTCATCCGCAAAAAGACAAACCTTACCTTCTATCCCGTTTTATTACTTGGATGCAGTGTTGGAACTGCATCCAAGTAATATTCTATTACTTGGATGCAGTTCCAACACTGCTCTCTTCATTAACGGTGGGGGTGGAAGGGAAATAGAACCAAAAGGTTACTAAGACTCAAGAATAACTGATAAGTATGAGAAAAAATTTTTTTAAAAGTGTGAAACTTGCTGGGCAAACTGGATGGGCTGTTTGGTCTTCTTCTGCCGTCATTTCTATGTTTCTATGTTCGAGACTAAGCAAATATGGGTAAGCCGCTGCCTACCCCTAGTTCAAGACACCTACAGCTTTCCGGAATCAGCGTTAATTGTTTGAGTGCACTGACAGTCTCCAGTTTTGAAATCAGTTGAACCAGTTCGATCAAGTTTAATCAAGTTAATTGAGCAAGATATATCCACAATGGCTTTTCGAAGAGAATACTGAAGAGCTGAGGTTACTGCAGGGGTATATCTAGAGTGACATCAGCTTTGAAATCTGACTCCATCTCCCATCTGCTAGCAGAAGAGCACATAACGCACTGGTCCTGAGTCCATCTGTTTACACTAAGGAAAACAAAATTATCAGGTAAGTAATTTCTCCATTTTTCCCCAATGGAGAAAGGTAAATAGTAGAGTTCCCCAGGGATCTTTTCTGGGACCATTGCTTTTTAATACATTTATAAATTACCTGGAAATGGGATCAGCAAGTGAGGTGATCAGATTTGCTGATGACACAAAATTATTCAAAATTGTTAAATCACAAGAGGATTATGAGAAATTGCAAGAGGGCATTGCAGAACTGGGAGTCTGGGCATGCAAATGACAAATGAAATTTAATGTAGTAAGTGCAAAGTGATGCACTTAGGGAAGAGAAACCCAAATTATAGCTACACAATGCAAGGTTCAATATTAGAAGTCACCACTCAGGAAAAGGATCTAGGTGTCCTCACTGAAAATACATTGAAATCTTCTGCTCAATGTGCAGCAGCAGCCAAGAAAGCAAATATAACGCCAGAGATTATTAGGAAAGGAATGGAGATTAAAATAGAGAATATCATAATGCCTCTGTATCACTCCATGGTGTGAAGTCATCTTGAGTATTGTGAGCAGTTCTGGTCTCCTTGGAGGGGATCAGTCCTGCTCTCAGTCTCGGTTGCAGGGAGCTCAGCAACAGCACTTGAATTAATCTTCTTCTGGAAACGATCGACTGCCAATGATTCTGAGTGCATGCACCCTGCTTTTAAGGGCTTACTTATGCATAATTCAGCAGCTTCATGCTAGTCAAGAGAAGGAACAATTAAGGATTTGATAGGGTACTTTTCACGCTCTTTTCCAGGTCCTTTGTTTCTCCAGGTTTAGTGAGCAGTCAGCTTGACAACTGCCAATTTTTCACATCTGATAGTGCATTGAAAAGTCCTGCTCTCAGATTGGCCCCAGAGCCATAAAAAGAGGCCCCTTAGTGTTCTGGCTGCCCAGATTCACACGGTATCAATGATCCTTATTTTTCTCCTGGCCTCCATCTAGGCTAGAAGGACCTGTAAATCTGTCAAGCTGGTGACAGCTACTACCAAGTCTTTCTCCTATATGGCTTTGGCTGCACATAGCCAAACAGGCCAATGTCCATTTCTACTGAAATCAGAGAGTCCATCTTGTCCTGTTAGCAAGAATTGGGATATTCCCTACAATACATTTGGTCTGTGTTGCGCCCGTCAGCCGCAGACGGCTGCGACCTCTCATGCTTACTTCTTTTCTACCAGCACCGGCCTTCCTTGGATGAATGGCAGCCTCTGGTTATAAACGCAGCTTCCATCGGAGTCCCCGAGATGGTGTGGGCGTCGCCGACCACCATCTTAAGACTGGTATTACCTAGGCGCGCGTGCACACACATTGGACTTTTGTACACGTCATGGCGGGAATCGCGGGGGTGTCCCCCTCCGCATGACGCAATATTGCTGCTGTACTTAAGCCTCACTTCTCATGCTACGAGTTAGCAAGGACTCAAATAGTCTATGTTTGGAGTTCCTTCTATTTCTGCTTCGTGAAGTACCGCTATACACGCTCCTACCTCGACTGCTCTAGGTACCCGCTCCTCGGGGGCCTCTGCGTTCTGCTCCTCAGAGGGCCTTCCTTCAGAGCCTTCTTATTTGGGTCCCGAAGAATACGAATACCGAATCGGACGAATCCATCCTTCTACACATCCCTACTTCCAAGTCCTTATGTTCATCTGGAGATGGTAGGGAGATGGTCTGGTTTAAATGAACCTCAGACCAATTTCTGTAGGAAGGAGAGGGGCGGTGCGCAGCTGTATGGTTCCAGGAGTGAACCTAAGGAATGGTTCCTGACAGGACAGTGCATTTTCCCTGACAAATTAAAATGTGCTGTGATTAAACCAACGCTCAAAAAACCTCATCTTGATCAATCTGACATCACCAACTTCAGACCTATTTCCAACCTCCCCTTCATAGCCAAAGTACTTGAAAAAATTGTCAATCAACAACTCTCAGATCATTTAGAAAACTGTAAAATACTTTTCCCAACACAGTTGGGAAATCCAGAACCTCCAGGGTAGCATTCTCTGAAATGCTCCCTGTTCCACGCGCAGATCACCAGAGGCAGGCAGAGCTCCAGAGTCTCAAGGCGTGGATGAGACGATGGTGCAAGGAAGAGGGATTCAGTTTTGTTAGGAACTGGGGAACCTTTTGGAGAAGGGGGGGGGGGGTGTCTCTTCCGAAGGGATGGGCTCCACCTTAACTAGGGTGGAACCAGACTGCTGGCGCTAACCTTTAAAGAGGAGATAAAGCAGCTTTTAAACTAGAACAAAGGGGAAAGCCGACAGTCGCTCAGCAGCGCATGGTTCAGAGAGAGGTATCTTCAAAGGATACTAATGATACATTAGAATTAGGGCATCCCGACAGTGAGGTTCCAATAATAAGAAAAGTAGTCCAAGTGCCTGTAACTAAAAGCTCACCTCAGCTAAAAAATTCTAACTTATCCCTATCAATTAAAAAGCAGAATGAAAATACAAACAAACAACAAACTTTGAAATGTTTGTATGCTAATGCCAGAAGACTAAGAAGTAAGATGGGAGAATTAGAATGTATAGCAGTGAATGATGACATAGACTTCATTGGCATCTCAGAGACATGGTGCAAGGAGGACAACCAATGGGACAGTGCTATACCGGGGTACAAATTATATCGCAATGACAGAGAGGAGCACCTGGGAGGCGGTGTGGCGCTTTATGGCCGGGATGGCATAGAGTCCAACAGGATAAACATCCTACAGAAGACTAAATGCACAATTGAATCTTTATGGGTAGAAATCCCTTGTGTGTCGGGAAGACTATAGTGATAGGAGTATACTACTGTCCACCTGGTAAAGATGGTGAGACGGACAGTGAAATGCTAAGAGAAATTAGGGAAGCTAACCAAATTGGTAGTGCGGTAATAATGGGAGACTTCAATTACCCCAATATTGACCGGATAAATGTATCATCGGGACATGCTAGAGAGATAAAGTTCCTGGATGGAATAAATGACATTTTTATGGTGCAATTGGTTCAGGAACCGACGAGAGAGGAAGCAATTTTAGATCTAATTCTCAGTGGAGCACAGGATTTGGTGAGAGAGGTGACGGTGATGGCGCCGCTTGGCAATAGTGATCATAATATGATCAAATTTGAATTAATTACTGGAAAAGGAACAGTGTGCAAATTCAAGGCTCTCGTGCTAAACTTTCAACAGGGAAACTTTGATAAAATGAGAAAAATAGTTAGAAAAAAACTGAAAGGAACAGCTACAAAAGTAAAAAGTGTGCAAGAGATGTGGTCATTGTTAAAAAATCCCATCCTAGAAGCACAATCCAGATATATTCCACACATTAAGAAAGGTGGAAAGAAGGCAAAATGATTACCGGCATGGTTAAAAGGGGAGGTGAAAGAAGCTATTTTAGTCAAAAGATCTTCATTCAAAAATTGGAAGAAGGATCCAACAGAAGACTCGACCTACAAATACCTACCTACTCGACCTACAAATACCACTTAAAAAATTCACCTCCGCCAGGCCTATCAGGGAACACTACAAAGAGTCACTCCAAATTCCAAAGGCCAAAACCTACCAACATAAATCCTTGAGTCTCAGAGCCTTCTCATCAGCAGGTCCAGCTCTCTGGAACTCGATCCCACCTGATTTGAGACAAGAGCCATGCTCTTTAACATTTAGGAAAAGACTAAAAACTTGGCTTTTCAAAAAAGCATTTCCAAGCCTTGAATAAAACCTCCTCTCACTAGCACTAACTCGTATGCAATAATGGAATGTAAACACGAATCAACCAACCTCAAACCCTCTCTCACTAATTCCTGCTGAATATTTATCATACTATTACCATTCACAACTGTGTCATATTTATTCATTTGATTACCTATGTACCGTTTCATAGTCTTATTTTTTCACTTGCTATTCTAATGTATCAATAGGCTGAAATGTAAATATTGTGCTGTTCAATTTCTCCCCTTCCATCCCAAGTTTATTTTCCTTGTTTTTTGTAACTTTCCCTCTCCCTTTTTCTGATTCACTGTATTTAAAGTTCAAGGTTCTTATTGAAAATATTGTTTTTTACGATACGTTATGCTTTTCACTCCTTGTTATTTGTAAACCGGGTTGATGTGATGCCTATCATGAAACTCGGTATAACAAAAACAATAAATAATGCATAAACATTGGCAAGTTCATTAAGGAAGAGAGCTCTCTCCACCGCTGGCCCATTGCAATGGAACTCGCTCCCTCCAGACCTCTGGCTAGAACAATGCCCGAGCGCACCTTTAAAAAAAGACTCAAGACCTGGTTGTTCAACCAAGCCTTCTCTTAACTCAGCTGTTCTACTAAATCTCCCACTAGTAGACCCCATCCTTGGCAATCTGCTATTTGCACATACGCTCTAACATCTCGCTGTTCGTAACACATTTTACCTGTTGCCTTTTTCTTCGGTTATACCTGGCATTACACCTAGCCAACATTCAGCCCCTGGTCAGGGTTTGCCGTTTTGCACTTTGTTAAACCCAGTTTTGTATCCAAGTTTGATCATCCTGGTTCTATGTAAGGCATTCTCATGTCATGGTTATTGTTGTAATGTGAACCGAAGTGATTGTTAACTTTGTTACCGGAACATCGGTATAAAAAAAGTGCTAAATAAATAAATAAATAAGTTAAATGTAAGACATTGATAAGACAGGCTAAGAGAGAATTTGTAAAGAAGTTGGCCATGGAGGCAAAAACTCACAGTAAAAACTTTTTAAAATAGATCCGAAGCAGAAAGCCTGTGAGGGAGTCAGTTGGACCTTTAGATGATCGAGGGGTTAAAGGGGCACTTAGAGAAGATAAGGCCATCGTGGAAAGATTAAATGATTTCTTTTCTTCGGTGTTTACTGAAGAGTATGTTGGGGAGGTACCCATACTGGAGAAGGTTTTCAAGGGTAATGATTCAGATGGACTGAACCAAATCACGGTGAACCTAGAAGATGTGGTAGATCTGATTGACAAACTTAAGAGTAGTAAATCACCTGGACCGGATGGTATACACCACACAGTTCTGAAGGAACTAAAACATGAAATTTCAGACCTATTAGTAAAAATTTGTAACCTATCATTAAAATCATCCATTGTACCTGAAGACTGGAGGTTAGCTGATGTAACCCCCATATTTAAAAAGGGCTCCAGGGGCGATCCGGGAAACTACAGACAGGTTAGCCTGACTTCAGTGCCAGGAAAAATAGTGGTAAGTGTTCTAAACATCAAAATCACAGAACATATAGAAAGACAGTTTCATGGAACACAGTCAACATGGATGTATCCAAAGCAAGTCTTGCCTCACAAATCTGCTTCACTTTTTTGAAGGAGTTAATAAGCATGTGGATAAAGGTGAACCGGTAGATGTAGTGTACTGGGATTTTCAGAAGGCATTTGACAAAGTTCCTCATGAAAGGCTTCTAGGAAAAGTAAAAAGTCATGGGATAGGTGGCTATGTCCTTTCGTGGATTACAAACAGGCTAAAAGACAGGAAACAGAGAGTAGGATTAAATGGACAATTTTCTCAGTGGAAGGGAGTGGACAGTGGAATGCCTCAGGTATCTGTATTGGGACCCTTACTTTTCAATATATTTATAAATGATCTGGAAAGAAATACGACAAGTGAGGTAATCAAATTTGCAGATGATACAAAATTGTTCAGAGTAGTTAAATCACAAGCAGATTGTGATAAATTGCAGGAAGACCTTGTGAGGCTGGAAAATTGGGCATCAAAATGACAGATGAAATTTAATGTGGACAAGTGCAAGGTGATGCATATAGTGAAAAATAACCCATGCTATAGTTACACAATGTTAGGTTCCATATTAGGTGCTACCACCCAAGAAAGATATCTAGGCATCATAGTGGATAACACATTGAAATCATCGGTTCAGTGTCTGTGGCAGTCAAAAAAGCAAACAGAATGTTGGGAATTATTAGAAAGGGAATGGTGAATAAAACGGAAAATGTCATAATGCCTCTGTATCGCTCCATGGTGAGACCGCACCTTGAATACTGTATACAATTCTGGTCGCCGCATCTCAAAAAAGATATAATTGCAATGGAGAAGGTACAGAGAAGGGCTACCAAAATGATAAGGGGAATGGAACAACTCCCCTATGAGGAAAGACTAAAGAGGTTAGGAATTTTCAGCTTGGAGAAAAGATGGCTGAGGGGGAATATGATAGAGGCGTTTAAAATCATGAACGTGTAGATCTGAATCGGTTTTTTACTCTTTCGGATAATAGAAAGACTAGGGGGCACTCCATGAAGTTAGCATGTGGCACTTTTAAAACTAATCGGAGAAAGTTCTTTTTCACTCAACGCTCAATTAAACTCTGGAATTTGTTGCCAGAGGATGTGGTTAGTGCAGTTAATATAGCTGTGTTTAAAAAAGGATTGGATAAGTTCTTGGAGGAGAAGTCCATTACCTGCTATTAATTAAGTTTACTTAGATAATAACCACCGCTATTACTAACAACGGTAACATGGAATAGACTTAGCTTTTGGGTACTTGCCAGGTTCTTATGGCCTGGATTGGCCACTGTTGGAAACACGATGCTGGGCTTGATGGACCCTTGGTCTGACCCAGTATGGCATGTTCTTATGTTCTTAGGCTTCGAATATTCTCCAGATCTGAATTATGACACAAAGCGGGGAGTAGCTGACTTGTTACGGCAGTTACTACCCCAAACCAAATGTGCCTGATACTTCACTTTCCATGCATATCCAGCATGGCTCTCTGCATAAACGGCATGGGAGAATGACTGATACATCACGCATTTCCAGCATAGCTCTCTGCTTCAACAGCAGGGGAAAAAAAAACCAAAAAAAAAACTGATTCTTCACGCATATCCTGCATAGCTTCAACGACAGGGGTGAAGAAAAAAAGGATTCGCAATCAAAAAGCAAGGAGTAGCTGGCTTGTTACGGCGGTTACTACCCCAAACCAAATGTGCCTGATACTTCACTTCACTTTCAATGAATATCCAGCATGGCTCTCTGCTTCAACGACAGGGGAGAAAAAAACTGATACTTCACGCATATCCAGCATAGCTCCCTGCTTCAACGGCAGGGGAGAAGAAAAAACAACCAACAAGGGCTGTACAACATATTCTAGGTAAAACAAATAAGCATGGGTGTAGCTTGCTTATCACGGCGGTTACTACCCCTACTACCCCTAACTAATCAAGCTAGATATTTCACTTGGATGCAGCTCCATCACTGCTCTCTACATTAATGGTGGGGGTGGAAGGGGAATAGAACAAAGAGCTAAGAGAAACAGATAAGTATGAGAGAAAAAATGTGTGAAGCTTACTGGGCAGACTGGATGGGCCATTCGGTCTTCTTCTGCCATCATTTCTATGTTTCTATATGTTTCTATGACAGTGATGTGGAGAACTTGCGCGCTCAGAGCACGGTGTCAATCACGGCCTTCGAGTAACCACGCTTCTTCAGGTAAGTCCTCTCAAGGGCCAGACCATAAGAGAGAATTGAGACGGTTCTTCATGAAGAATCGGCCCTGCCGGAGCAGGTTTCTCTGTGGAGGGAGGCACAGAGGGTTCCCCGCAAGGAGTCTTTACATGTCTGCATACCATGGTTGCCTTGGCCAATTCGGGTCCACTAGTTGAACTAATCCCCTGTGATGCTCTATCCTGTGGATGACCTTGCCTAGTAGCGGCCATGGGGGGAAGGCGTACAGTAAGCCTTCCTCTGGCCAAGTCTGGATGACAGCGTCGATCCCTTGGGAGTGTGGCTCTTGTCTGCAGCTGAAGAACCTGGGGACTTGGGCACTGAGATGGGTGGCCAGTAGATCCATGGCTGGGAGGCCCCAGTGATTTACTATCAGTTGGAAGGCTGTGGTCGACAGCATCCATTCCCCCCGGGTCCACGCTCTCTCTGCTGAGGAAGTCTGCTGAGATATCTTTTCCTGCGATGTAGGAGGCCAAGATCCCTTGTAGGTTTATCTCCGTCCATGCCATAAGAGAGTCTATCTCCAGAGACACCTGCTGGCTCCTGGTTCTTCCCTGGCGGTTGATGTAAGCCACCATTGTAGCGTTGACTGACATTACTCGAATCACTTTGCCTCGAAGTTTGTTGCTGAATCACAGGCACGTTAGTCTGACTGCTCGAGCTTCCAGGTGGTTTATGTGCAATTATGCCTCTTCCTTGTTCCTTGTCTCTGGGCCGTTACCTCCTGACAGTGGGCTCCCCAACCTTGCAGGTTCACATCTGTGGTGAGCAAGGTCCAGTTTGGTGAGGATAGGCTCTGCTTAGGTGGTCTTCCTGTAGCCACCACTGAAGCTGAGAATGTACCTCTACTGGTAGTTGGAGGCGAATTGAGTAGTCCTGGGACAGTGGGTTCCATCGTGACAATAGGGAGCGTTGGAGCTGTCGCATGTGGGCCCTTGCCCACGGGACGACCTCCAGGGTTGATGCTATGAGACCGAGGACTTGAAGATAGTCCCATACCTTGAGGCGTGTATTGTTCATCAATTGTCGTAATTGTTCCATCAGTTTCCTTCTCCTTGGGGGAGGGAGGAAGACTTTGTTCTGTTTGGTGTTGAAACAGGCCCCAGGTACTCTAGAGATTGAGAGGGCTGCAGACTGCTCTTGCCCGTGTTCACGATCCAACCGAGTTCCTGCAGTAGGCTCTTGACTCTGCTGGTCACCTACCGGCTTTCTTCCGAAGACTTTGCCCTGATCAGCCAGTCATCCAGGAAGGATGTACCAAGATCCCTTCCTTCCTCAGTGTTGCTGCCACGACTACCATAATTTTGGAGAATGTCTGGGGCGGTTGCTATACCGAAAGGTAGCGCTCGGAACTGGTAATGGTGACCCAGTATCGCAAAGTGTAGAAAATGCTGGTGATCTTGATGGACTGGAATGTGAAGGTAGGCTTCGGAGAGGTCCAGGGAGGTTAGAAACTCTCCTGGTTATACTGCCATTATGACGGAACAAAGGGTCTCCTTGCAGAAGTGTAGTATCCTCAGATGATGGTTGACGTTCTTGAGATCCAAGATGAGTCAGAATGATCATTTTTGGGAACGATAAAATAGATGAAATAGCACTCCGTATTTTGTTGGGGCGTGGGAAAGCAGAGTTGATTACCTGTAACAGGTGTTCTCATAGGATAGCAGGATATTAGTCCTCACATATGGGTGACATCATCAGGATGGAGCCCAATCACGGAACACTTTTGTCAAAGTTTCTAGAACTTTGACTGGCACCTACTGGGCATGCCCAATATGGCACTAACCCTGCATCCAGCAGGGGTCCCCCTTCAGTCTTGTGTAAAGCAAGAAGTATGTGTGAAAAACAAAATAACAAATTGCAAGCAAATCCAACTCTGCAGGGTAGCGGGCGGGTTTCGTGAGGACTAACATTCTGCTGTCCTGTGACAACACCTGTTACAGGTAAGCAACTCTGCTTTCTCACAGGTCAAGCAGGATGGTAGTCCTCACATATGGGTGAGTAGCGAGCTGAGGATGCCCGAACAATGCACCAAATGCATCCAAAGACGTGCAACAGGCACAACAACAGGTGTGGATTTGGGTAGGAGGGCATCCTGAAAACACCTGAATGGGTCGCCGGTAGGATGTTGGTTAGTTAAGCTGAGAATAGGTTTCCTAGGATAGACTGGCCAAAAATGGAATCTTGCCGGCCAGCCTTATCCAAGCAATAATGTGCTCGAAGGTACGGAGAGAGCTCCAGGTCACAGCCTTACATTTATCAATAAGTGGCACTGAACGAAGGTGTGCCACTGAGGTTGCCACGGCCCTAACAGAGTGTGCTTTCACACGGTCTTGTAGCAGAATGCCTGCTTGCTGGTAGCAAAAGGAGATACAGTCCGCCAACCAGGAGGGAAATGGTCTGTTTTCCCATTGGATTTCCCAATTTGATGTTATCGAAAGAAACAAATAATTGAGTGGACTTCCTATGGGCTGACATGCGCTACAGATAAAAGGCTTGGGCACATTTGCAGTCCAGGGAATGTAGAGCCTTTTCTCCTGGGGTTTGCAAAGAAAGTAGGTAAGATGATGGATTGATTAAGATGAAATTCCAACACTACCTTTGGTAAAATCTTAGGGTGTGTACGGAGGACCATGCTGTCATGTAGAATTTTAGTGTAAGGCAGGTAGGTGACTAATGCCTGTAACTCACTAACTCTGCGAGTGGATGTTATAGCGAGAAGAAAAATTACTTTCCAGGTGAGATAGCGGAAATCGCAGGAGTGGAGAGGCTCAAATGGAGGTTTCATGAGCTGCCCTAAGACCATGTTAAGGTCCCAAGCGAGGGCCGGAGGGCACAATGGAGGTTTCAGGTGGAGCGAACCTCTCATGAAGCGTGTGACTAAGGGCTGTGTCGAAATAGAGACATCTCCTACTCCATTGTGGAAAGCGGCTACTGCACTGACATGAACTCTTATAGAGGAAGTTTTCAGGCCTGATTCTGACAGATGCCAGAGATAGTCCAGAAACTTCGCAGTGGAACAAGTGAAGGGTTCTATGGACATGGACGTGCAGACTGTAAACCTTCTCCACTTAGAATTATAAGAGCTTCTCGTGGAAGGCTCTCGTGAAGCTACCAGGACTTGGGATATCGACTCCGAAAGATTAAGGGGTTGGAGTATTAACCTTTCAACATCCAGGCCATCAGGAATAGGGCCTGCAGATTGGGGTGGCATAGGCACCCGTCGTTCTGAGTTATCAGAAGCGGATTCTCCCCTAGAGGGATGCGCTGGCAAACTGATAGGTCCTGGAGGATTGGGAACCAGACTTGGTGTGGCCAGTGAAGGGCTATCAGAATCATTAAGCCCTTGTCCCTTCGTAACTTCACGAGTAATCGAGATGTGTGTGTATGCGTCCAGAAGATCCAGAGAGCAAAGCCAATCTCCTCTTTGCAGAAGAGGAAGTAGAGTACCCAAGGTTACCATCCTGAACTTTTCATTCTGTAGATACTTGTTTAAGGCATGAGGTCCAGGATTGGACGAATTCCTCCTGACTTTTTTGGAATGAGGAAAAACTGGGAATAGAAACCCCTGCCCCTGCTGGGAGAGGGGCACTGGTTCTTTTGCTCGAGATTTCAGGAGGGTTGAAACCTCCTCCTCCAGAAGAGAGGAGTGGTCGGATGATCCCATGTCGGCTGAGGTGGAGAGTTTGCTGGTACAGACAGCAAGTTGAGGTGGTAACCTTGAGTCAGTACAGCAAGTACCCACTAATATGAAGTGATCATGTGCCATAGGTTGGTGAAGTGACATAACCGACCACCTACGGGTACGGACGGTACAGGAGGTTGGCTTATGCTCTCCAACGAGGAGGCAAAATCCAGCAGCTGGGCCCGGTGGAGGAGCTGGCTGAGTATTCTGAGGCCTGGATTGTCTGGCCTGCCCCTTCTGGTAAGGTCTGGAGGGGCGACCTCGAGTAGCAGGAGGATAATATCTCCATGGCTTGAAGGACGGCCGCTTAGAGTCTCTTCAGAATGTCCTTTTAGAGGTGGACAGAAAATCAGAAGGCACAGATGAAAGCTGGCATAGCGTCTCGTGGTGGTCTTTGAGCTGTGCTACAGTCTCCTGGATTTTGTCCCTGAAGAGATTATCTCCAGCGCAAGGCAGTTCAGCCAACCGGTCCTGTACCTCTTGTCTTACGTCAGAGGACTTCAACCAGGCCCATCTTCGTGCACTATTCCCCACTGCAGACACCTTAGAAGCAGTGTCAAAAATGTCATAGGCAGCGTGGACCTCATGCTTGCCAGCATCTAGACCCTTCTGAGCCAGGGTATTGAGTTGATCCTGAAGCTGGTCAGGTAAAGCCTCAGAATATTCCTGGATCTTTTTAAATGGGTCTCTGTTATACTGAGTCTTGTATAACTGGTAGGAGGCAATGCAAGAAATAAGCATTGAGCCATGGAAAACATGACGGCCAAATGCATCCAGGGACCTCTGTTCTTTCCCTGGAGGTATAGAAGAATGGGGCTTAGAATGTTGTGCCTTTTTCTGGGCTGATTCTACAACCACAGAATGATGATCCAGCTGTGGTTTTTGGAAACTAGGGGTGGTCTTACCAGGTAGGTGGCATCTGTTTTTTGGTTCACCGGTGATACAGATCCTGGATGCTCCCAATTCCTCTTCAACAAATCCAGGAGGACTTCATGAATGGGTATGGACATGATTTCCATGGGTGCATCTATGAATTGGAGCACTTCCAGCATCTTGTGTCTGGAGTCCTCTTCCTTCTGAAGTTGGAATGGTATAGCTTCAGACATTTCCTTTATAAAATTAATAAAGGATAGGTCCTCATCTTCTCTCCTCAGGGGGAGATGGCTTTGAAGGTAGATCATCAGAATCCTAGGAAGAATCATCGGTCCAAGGATCGTAAGGCTGATCCCCTGCTCCCATAAGATCTCCAGAGGGAAGTAATGGTGCTATTCCTGAAGGATCACGTCTAGGCACCGAAGACAAGAGAGGAGGCACCAACTGCACCGAAGGTGGCACCAACAGCATCGCTGGAGGCACAGACGGCATCGATGGAGGCACCAATTGAGGACAATGCGGTATCGATGGTATCTGTGACATCGATGGGCGAGTCGGTGGCAAGATCCCAGATGGTCTGGGCATAGGTTCCGGCTCAAGTGTTTTTGGCGCCATTGATAACTTGTGATTGGAAAGTTTTACCCTGTTGTAAGAGTTCTATTGCGCTCTGTATAAGGGTATGGAGATACGAAGGGGTCGTGGCGATGTGGTAATAACTGTATGAAAAGAAAATCCCCTGATGAAGGCTATTTTTAGCCGAAACATGGTCCATGTTGGGAGCAACTTGTGACTTATGATACAGTAAGAAATATGATGATATCGATATGCCTATGATCGAGCTAAGTATCTTGATAAAATGACTTTTGTATCTGATTAATTTTACATTTTTCATGAATAAATAAAATTAGATAAAGAGATAAAAATATAAGATCATAAAAAAATTAAATAATTGAAAGATATATGTATAAAAGAGTGGGTATGTGATTAAATTAATGGTACTATAAGAGCTGATACCGTTTGTGGCCCTATAGGGGCGTGAGATGGTGGATTGACACTATTAGGCACCTCATTTTATGATACCTGACTCTTTATTCACATTTATTCAATTAATTTGTTTTTAATATAATTGGGAATGTATTTTCCCTCTCCTTATTATATTATATCCATAAGAACATGCCATACTGGGTCAGACCAAGGGTCCATCAAGCCCAGCATCGTGTTTCCAACAGTGGCCAATCCAGGCCATAAGAACCTGGCAATTACCCAAAAACTAAGTCTATTCCATGTTACCGTTGCTAGTAATAGCGGTGGTTATTATCTAAGTCAACTTAATTAATAGCAGGTAATGGACTTCTCCTCCAGGAACTTTATGTCTCTAGCAAGTCCTGATGTTACATTTACCCAGTCAATATTGGGGTAATTGAAATCTACCCAACAAGAAAAGTGCAGACAAACTGAGTTCAAGTCCCAATCGAGGAATTTCAAACACACGGTGTATATAAATCAATTGTATAGCTTTATTGCGGCAACTCCACTGCGTTCAATTCCAAAAATTCTGTTTACAAAAGACACCCGACACGGTCCCGTGTTTCGCCGGAGGCTGCATCGGGAGGGACCAACAAATTTATAGCAAACTAAAAACAAAACATATCAATGATCAGGACACAAAAATGGACTTAACGCCGAACTAAGAGTAAATACATAAACAGGTTTACCTGATATCTGATTCTGACTGCACTTCACAAGGGGTGATATATGTTATTAAATGTCCCTGCCCTACTCTATGTAGGTAGAACATCTCGAAAAATTAAAACTCACATCATTGAGCACTGTTCGAACATTAGAACCTCCCGGGACCAAGAACCCTTGGTTGAACATTGGGCCAGTTACTCTCACACTATTGCGGATTTACGGTTCTTTGTTATTGAAGTGGTTCCTAGGCCGTCTCGCGGTGGGAATTATGCCGAACATCTAGGCCATAAAGAACAAAAGTGGATTTTCACTCTAGATACTGTGACTCCTAAAGGTTTAAATCGCGAAATTGAATGGTATCTTTTCACATAATTTATCTCATAACCCCCCTTTTTTTCATCAACTCTCCGGAATTCCGTCTTCCCAACTGTGATTGGGCGCCCCAGGGCTGTGGGAGCCGGTGATTGGCTCCCCTGAAAATTGTGATCACCTCACCTGTATCTTCGCGCCCAAATTCTGCTTGGTTTAAATACCTGTGTTGTATTGAGGGTCAGTGCACTCCCTGCTATGCTGTAAGTTTCTGCATCCAGGTATGTAAACCTGTTTACTCTGCTTATGTATTTACTCTTAGTTCGGCGTTAAGTCCATTTTTTTGTCCTGATCATTGATATGTTTTGTTTTTAAATTGCTATAAATTTGTTGGTCCCTCCCGATGCAGCCTCTGGCGAAACACGGGACCGTGTCGTGGGTCTTTTGTAAACAGAATTTTTGGAATTGAACGCAGTGGAGTTGCCGCAATAAAGCTATACAATTGATTTATATACACCGTGTGTTTGAAATTCCTCGATTGGGACTTGATCTCAGTTTGTCTGCACTTTTCTTGTTGGATATTCTTTGAAGTGCAGTGGTTGCTCGTTCCTTTTTTTGGCTGGTAATTGAAATCTCCCATTATTATTGCACTGCCAAATTGGTTTGCTTCCCTGATTTCTCTTATCTTTTCATCATCTGTCTGACCATTATGTCCAGGTGGACGGTAGTATACTCCTATTAGGGATGTGAATCGTTTTTTGACGATTTAAAATATCGTCCGATATATTTTAAATCGTCAAAAATCGTTAGAGGTGATATACAATAGGAATTCCCCCGATTTATCGTCAAAAATCGGGGGAAGGGGGAGGGCGGGAAAACCGGCACACTAAAACAACCATAAAACCCACCCCGACCCTTTAAAATAAATCCCCCACCCTCCCGAACCCCCCAAATGTCTTAAATTACCTGGGGTCCAGTGGGGAGGTCCCGGTGTGATCTTCCACTCTCGGGCCACGGATGCGTTAATAGAAATGGCGCCGGCGCTACCTTTGCCCTGTCATATGACAGGGCAAAGGTACCGCCATTTTGCAATACAAAATGGCGCCGGCCGTATGGCCATTTTGCAATACGGCAATATGATTCGAGTGCAGGAGGTCGCTCCCGGACCCCCGCTGGACTTTTGGCAAGTCTTGTGGGGGTCAGGAGGCCCCCCCAAGCTGGACAAAAGTCCCTGGGGGTCCAGCGGGGGTCCGGGAGCGATCTCCTGTGCTCGTGACGTCGGGGGACAGGAACCAAAATGGCGCCGGCGCTACCTTTGCCATTTCTATTAACGCACCCGTGGCCCGAGAGTGGAAGATCACACAGGGACCCCCCCCCACTGGACCCCAGGTAATTTAAGACATTTTGGGGGGGTTCGGGAGGGTGGGGGATTTATTTTAAAGGGTCGGGGTGGGTTTTAGGGTTGTTTTAGTGTGCCGGTTTTCCCGCCCTCCCCCGATTTACGATTTACACGATTTAAAAAAACAAAACAAAACCGCGACGATCCGATTCCCTCCCCCCCCAGCCAAAATCGATCAATAAGACGATCGATCACACAATTCACATCTCTAACTCCTATCACTATTCTCTTCCCCAACACACATGGGATTTCTACCCATATAGATTCTACTGAGCATTTAGTTTCTTGTATGATCTTTATCCTGTTGGACTCTATACTCTCCCGGACATAAAGTGCCACACTCCCTCCAAGTTGATCCTCCGTATCATTGCGATATAATTTGTGCCCTGATATAGTACTGTCCCCTTGGTTATCCTCCTTCCACCAAGTCTCTGTGATGCCAATTATGTCAATCTCATCATTTGCTGCTATACACTCTAACTCTCCCATCTTACTTCTTAGACTTCTGGCATTGGCATACAGACATTTCAAAGTGTGTTTTTTGTTTGTTTTAACAACCTGCTTTTCAGTTGTTTGGGATAATTCCGAAATCATTAGCTTCGGTGATTTTTTACATATAGGCATATAGACTATGTTTGCTTTTAATGGAACCTCTCTGTTGGGATGCCCTAACTCTCCTGTTTCATTAGTATCCTTCAAGGATACATTTCTCTGAACCATACACTGCTGAGTGACTGTCGGCTTTCCCCCTTGTTCTAGTTTAAAAGCTGCTCTATCTCCTTTTTGAAAGTTAGTGCCAGCAGCTTGGTTCCATTCTGGTTAAGGTGGAGCCCTTCCTTTCGGAAAAGTCTCCCCTTTCCCCAAATGTTTCCCCAGTTCCTTACAAAGCTGAATCCCTCTTTCCTGCACCATCGTCTCATCCACGAATTGAGACTCTTGAGCTCTGCCTGCCTCGGGGACCTGCATGTGGACCAGGAAGCATTTCAGAGAATGCCACCCTGGAGGTTCTGGATTTCAGCTTCCTACCTAAAATCCTAAATTTGGCTTCCAGAACTCTCTCCCACATTTTCCTATGTCGTTGGTGCCCACATGTACCACAACAGCCGGCTCCTCCCCAGCACTGTCTATAATCCTATCTATGTGACGCGTGAGGTCTGCCACCTTCGCACCAGGCAGGCAAGTTACCAGGCGGTCTTCACATCCACCAGCCACCCTGCTATCTACATTTCTAATAATCGAATCACCAACTATGATGGCCGGCCTAACCCTTCCCTCCTGGGCAGTAGCCCTGGGAGACTTGTCCTCAGTGTGAGAGGACAATACATCACCTGGAGAGCATGTCCTTGCTACAGGATCACTTCCTGTTACACCAGAGGTTGATGGCTTTGCCTGAAAAAGAAACTCCATCGTCTCTGAGCAGGCCTTACGGCCCTTCGGTGTCATTTGGGCTCATTTGGTGCAAGTTAAGACATCGTGGTCCAACCCCAAACACAACACACAGACCCTATGCGGGTCTGCGATGGACATTGTCCAACGACAATTGGGGAAAACTCAACGCCACTGCCTCGACAAAAATTTAGCCACGGTGCAGTCGATGGCCAGTAGGCCCCGAAGAGAAAACTCTACGGGAATCGACCGCAAATGAGGGTAAAAGCTTACTTTATGACCGCGGACTACAGAATTGATAGGAGGACCCCAATGGGGTAGAACTTTTTTGAAATTTTAGAAATAAGTTCCATGAGGAAAATTCCTGTCAGGAATCTCTAGAGATCTCCTTAACCCACGTGGCTACTGCTGTACGGAAAAAAGAGACTGAAGGGGGAACCCTACTGGATGGAGGGTTAGTGCCATCCTGGGCATGCCCAGTAGGTGCCAGTCAAAGTTCTAAAAACTTGACAAAAGTGTTCCATGATTGGGCTCCATCCTGATGATGTCACCCATATGTGAGGACTACCATCCTGCTTGTCCTGTGAGAACCGGATTTATTGCCTTCAGACTGAGTAGTCTTGTCAGGGTGGCTTCCACTGCCAGTCTCTTGTTATGGGAGTGGCAGGGTAACATCATAAATTTGTCTCAAGGGATGCTGCGGAATTCCAGATAGTAGCCTTCTCGAATGATGTTTAGTACCCATTTGTCCGACGTGATCTCAACCCATCTTTGGTAGAAGAGGGCAAGACGACCCCCTCTTCCCTCTTCCTGTGGATGGGTCGGCCCATTCTCATTGTGGAGCATGGCTGGAGCCTGCCCCCAGGCCTGCTCTTCTCTTAGTCTTTTGGTTCTGAAAGGGCAGGGACCTTCTGGAGGGACGAGGTGCCTGGAACTGCAAGTTCCTGTAGGGTCTAAAGCATTGCGAGCCTCTGCCCTTGGTTTTTCTGGGTGAGGGACGCTGTGATCTTTTATTTATATCTTCCAGGAGCCGAGGCACTGGGGATTCACCCCATTTGCTGGCTAACTTCTCCAATTCGCTTCCGAACAAGAGAGATCGTTTTAAGGGCATTCTTATGAGGTTTGCTTTAGATGTCGCGTCAGCAGATCAATTCCGTAGCCATAGTTGTCTTCTAGCTGTCACTATTGAGGCTACGCCTCTGGCTGAGGTACGCACCAGGTCTGAGCTTGCATCCATCAGGAAGGCTGCTGCAATTTCCATTGTCTCACCGGTATACGTTTCGGAGTTATTTGCCTCTCTCGAGAGGAGCAAGCAGGAACGTGCCACCAGTGCGCAGCAGGAAGCAGGAAGCAATCTGCAGTTGCGTCGAAAACCTGCTTAAGGATGAATTCCAATCGTCTGTCCTGAGTATCCCTCAATGCAGCCCCTCCCTCAACATGAATCATTCGTTTTGAGATGGCACAGACCCTGTCGTCCACTTTCGGGAAACTCAGGCATTCCTTGGTCGCTGGTTCTAGGTGGTATAGGGCTTCCAAGGCCCGACACCCTTTGAAGCTGGCCTCCAAGGCATCCCACTCCAGGTCAATCAGTTCTTGGATGGCTTCCATCATTGGGAAGTAGCATGAGGCTTTATGAAGGGACACCAGGATGGGATTCTTCTTTGGTTCTGCCATTGGGTCCATGTCTGGAATACCCAGAGTCTTCAGAGTCTGGGAAACAAGGGCTGGTAATTCATCCTTGTGGAAGAGCGAAGCATGATTTGGTATGGTTCCAGGCCTGGAGGAATTTCTCCTTCTTCCCGGGAATCGCCATCATCATCTGAGGTGTCTGGGTCCCTGTTAGGGAAGTTCTTGGTTAGGCGAGGAATGTCTCAAGGCATCCGAGCAGGGCGGGGATGATCTTCTGCTTCCAGCAGCGGTTGGGCCCGGGGCGCAGCCGGAGCTGATTGCACCTGGACGAAGGCTTGCAGCCCTTGGAAAAATTCTAACCAGGAGAAGGTTCCTGGTTCCATGTTAATGCCAGGGGGAGTCGGCATAGGAGCCCTGAGGTGCCCTCTTGTGGAGAAGCCATCTCAGAGATGCATAGATCCGGAGAATTATCATCTGTCGTAGTTCCGGACCCATCCCCAGACAGTGAGAGACCAGGCTTTGGTTCCCCCTGGACTTCCTCGCAACGTTGGCACAGGCAAGACTCCAGTTCAGGCTGCGTGGCTCTTATGTGGCAGGCTGTGCACCGGTGCCATTGCCTCTAGATTCAATGCGCGCGTGCAGCAGTAAACACGACTGTGTGTGTAGTTGTGCACGCAGTGTGCGCTCGGTTGTGCACGCAGCCCAGTTGTGCGCACGGTTATGCGTGCTGCTGTGCACACGTCTGTATTGGGCATGCATGAGTTAGGCCCTGCCCCACGCATACCGAGAATGGAAGATGGCGCCGATGCTCCCCGCGCATAAGATGGCGCCTCAAGGGTCTCCACATGGACCCCTGTACTGGATCGGGGCCTAGCCCAACCAGGGCTGCTCAACACGATCGGTACTCTTTTACCTCTCCGGGAAGGAAATCGAATCGGTATGGCAGTCCGAGCCTCGGAGACCTGAATTTATGTTTAAACGGTTTTTATTGAATTTTCAAAAAGAAACAATACAACCACCAGAGGGGAGTGTGTCCTGCACCCCTCCAGACAGCAAGAACCATACACGCCTTACAAATCCTGCTCCCTCCCTCCTCCCCCGCCCCTAGGATGCCAATACAACACAAATATGAGTTACTTCTTGGTAAAGACAAAGGAAATGGGAGCACACAATAATTTGTCCTTAATCATTAAGTACATAACTTCTCGCACGATGCGGGAGCGACTGAATGTAGGTCTGCCAATTGACGAGAAATCGTCGCCGATGCGCCGGAGAAGTCCGGGCCTCCAGATGCTCCATGCTCATCATAAAATGTAAGCCATTCCTCCAGGCCCAAAAGGACGGGCTGTCCGGGGAACGCCAACCAGAAAGGAGTATCTTCTTACCTACAAGACAAGCCTTTAACACTAACATTCGCGAGCCAGGATCTCGAACACGTACCGGGGATACACAGCCAAAAAGCATCCAATGTGGCGTCACTGGAAAGGCCACATCTATCAAGTCAGCCAGGTACTCTCCCACCCTCCGCCAAAACCGCTGTACTGGAGGACAGGACCAAAAAGCGTGAGACAAAGTACTCAAGGCTGCACCACATCTCTGGCAGCCCCGGGTGGCGTCTGCTCAAAAATGACAGACCACATTAGGCGCCAAATAAGCCCGGCTGAGAAACTTAAATTGCATCTCCCTGTAATATGAGTTTTTCGAGATCCTGGCTGCGCGGCGAAAGCCAGCACATAATATAAATTTAGTCACAATAAAGACCCCATCCTGGTTCCACCGAGTTACCAAAACATCTAGGTGATCCTGCTCCCGAAGTTTACGAATCTCCTTATAATACATGGATAAAGATGGGACCCGTGATTTCCCAAAGTGAAACACCCCATCCAAAGCGTGCACCACAGCGGGTGCCTTGTAGTCTTCCGGGATCGCCCGAAGATAATGGCGAACCTGAATATAGGAAAACACCTGCTTGGCACTTAACCCATAAAGATCCCCCAGCTCCGCAAGGGTCAAGAGCACTCCCTCCGTACTAAGCAAGTGACCCAGACGAGTTATCCCCTTGGATTCCCAGACCAAAAAACTGGCCGACTGGTATCCCGGGGTAAAGTCCACATTCCCACGCACCGGGAGAAGGCAGGCACACTGGGCTGGCTGGCGCAACAATTGAAGCAATCTCCTCCAACCCTGTCGAAGGGGCCGGACTAAGCTGGCAGTGCGCAACACAGGAGGCAGCCTAGCAGAGGGGACCTGAAGCACACACGCAGGGTCAAAGGGAAACATCAAGGACCGGTCTACCGACAACGGGGAAAACTCCGAAGTGCCCAGCAGCCAGTCCCGGATAGTCCTTAATAGACTGGCCAGATTGTAGTCCAGTAAATCCGGGACTCCTAAGCCACCTCGCCCCCAACGCGACCGCAACCATCTCAGCAGAATCCGCGGTTTCCCGCCGCACCAAAGAAACCGTCGTAAGCTGCTCTCCAGCCGCCGAACGTCAGCCGTGCGTAACAGAATCGGCAAAGTCTGAAATAAATAAAGCCACTGAGGCAAAATGACCATTTTGAAAAGATTGACCCGCCCACTCAAAGACAGGGGCAAGGGCGCCCACCGAGCCAAACTATCCTGGGTAGACTTGAGCCTGGCTGGGACATTTGCCCGATATATGAGAGCCGGGTCCGCCGGGAGACGAATCCCCAAGTAGGGTATGTAGTCATCCACCCAATGCAACGCGAAGGTATCCGGCCAGGTCGCTCGCAGGGTTGGTGGGCAGAGCAAGGCGGAGGACTTAGCCTCATTCAGCTTCAACCCCGAAAACACCCCAAACTCCCACACCAAGCGCATCAAAGGGGGCAAGGAAGCCTGTGGGTTAGTCAGTAGCACCAAGAGGTCATCCGCAAATGCCACCACCTTAAAGATACACTCCCCCATCCGGACCCCACGAATCTCCCGGCAACCCTCCAGGGCCAACAACAACGGTTCTAACTGTAAGATGAAAAGCAACGGGGACAAGGGGCACCCCTGCCGAGTGCCGCGGGCTATCTCAAAGGGTTCCGACCGCACCCCATTGGCCAAGATCACCGCCCGAGGATCAGAGTATAGTAACCGCACCGCCTGCAAAAATAGACCCGTAAATCCCATATCTTCCAACACGGAGAACATATAGCTCCACTCTACGCGATCAAACGCCTTCTCCGCGTCGAAACTGATTACCAGGTGGGGTTGATCCAGCGCCCGACAGATCGACATCGCCGTTAAGACACGGCGGACATTAGCCAAAGCGTAGCGTCCCCTCACAAAGCCAGCCTGATGTTCCCCCACCAACATATGCAGGACAGGCGCCAGACGCTCCGCCATCACCTTCGCTAAAATCTTATGGTCCACATCCAGCAACGATATCGGGCGGTAGGAGCCCGGCTCCAGTAAATCTCTGCCCCCCTTGGGAATAAGAGTAATCAGTGCTACATTATCTCGTGTCGGGAAGGAACCGTCCGCAATCAAGGCCGCAAACGCCGCGGTCAAAGAAGGCACGACCCGGTCCTCCAATAACTGATAAAACTCCGACGTATACCCATCCGGGCCAGGGGCTTTAAAGGGTTTAAGTTGACGGATGACGCGACTCACCTCCGCTTCCGACAAGGGTCTATTCAGCTGGTCAAGCTGTGCGCTCGTCAGGGTGGGGAGATCAATCCTGGAACGGAATTGCTCACCAAGGTCTCCCGAACCCGCAGAGGACGCATACAAGGCCGCATAATACTCCCGGAAACCCCGTAAAACCGAGGGAGTGTCGCGAATCACCTGCCCAGTGGGGAGCCGCAATGCCGGGATCACCCTACTGGCCCGGGTGGACCGAAGCAAGTTCGCCATCGTCCGCCCCACCTTATTGCTATATTGGTAGAGATGAAATTTATAATAGAGAAGACTCTTTTTCCCCCTCTGGTGCAACAAAGAATTAAGCTCCATTTGGACGGATCTGTACAACGTCCTGGTTGCGTCAGACACGTGGCCCATCAATCGCCGCCTCGCCTTGCTCAATTGAGCATTTAGAAGCAATATACGTTTATCAAGCATCTTGCGACGATGGGAAACATATGAAATAATGTCGCCTCGGAGGACCGCTTTCGCCGCGTCCCAATACAACACGGGCTGGGAAACATGTTCCTGGTTCAGGGACGCATAGGCCTCCCACCTCCCCCTTAAGTAATCGCGAAACTTCTCATCATGAGCCAGAAAATACGGATATCGCCATTGCCGAGTAGTCTGCTGCGGGGGCGCAAACCAAATGTCAAGCCACACCGGGGCATGATCGGAGATCACAATGTTCCCAATATCGGCTGCCTGAACTAGGGAAAGCCCACTCTGACTAACCAAAAAGTAGTCCAGCCGAGAAAGGGTAGCATGGGCTCGAGAAAGGTGCGTAAAGTCCTTCTCTAAGGGATGGAGCGTGCGCCAGGCATCTATCAAGTGTAAAGAGTCCTCTAGCATCCGAGGTCCTCGTCCCTCCCTTCTTCCACCCCCACCCAACCGAGAGGAATCCAGGTCTACATCTCGAATCGTATTAAAGTCCCCCCCCAATAATAAGAAATCAATGATATGAGGGAGCAGGAGGGAGTACAGTTGCCGGAAAAAACCAGGACTATAAACATTGGGAGCATACACATTACAAAGGATTACCGTGCGCTGATAAAGCTCAGCTTCCAAGATAAGGAAACGACCTTGAGGGTCAGCTACCTCCCGCACGACCGTGATGGGTAAATTCTTATGAAACAGTATCGCAACCCCCGCAGATTTGGTAGTACCCGGGGCAGACCGCACCTCTCCCACCCAATCTCGCTTTAATTTAACATGTTCTTCCCTTGTAAGGTGTGTCTCCTGTAAGTAAGCAATTTGGGCCGAGTG
The DNA here is from genome assembly GCF_901001135.1 of Rhinatrema bivittatum. Taxonomy (NCBI): domain Eukaryota; kingdom Metazoa; phylum Chordata; class Amphibia; order Gymnophiona; family Rhinatrematidae; genus Rhinatrema; species Rhinatrema bivittatum. The sequence continues at coordinate 823,855,680 of NC_042616.1, forward strand.
GCGTTTCAAAAGAGAAAGTATCTTGGAGCGTTTGATGGGCGTGTGAATCCCGCATACATTCCAGGAAATAATTCTGGTGGGATTACTCAGAACAGACTAGTACGAAACACATGTCACCGGGCGACCCCACATTCTCCAAGAGGGCGCTCTCCCAGCCAAAGCCCCCCCTGGTCAAACGTGTCCCCTCTCCCATACAAACAGAAGAAAAAGAGATCAAGATGAAGCAACTCAACCCATACCGCACAGCCCCGTCCCCCCTCCCAAGCCCCATTCCCAACCCACCACCCTCCGCCATCCCCCCCGCCATCCCCCCTCCCGCCTCCCCCCTTCCCAAGTCAAGCAGACTGCCCTCCATACCCCCCCTTCCACCTAAACCACCCTGTCCTTCCCACTGAAGGATAAGGGTCAGGACTGATAGTGTCCCCGACAAACCTCTGTGAAAACAATCATTGAGCGCGCTAAAACAGGCAATCATGACTTCGACAGTTCCCCCCGCCCGCATAAAGTAGCCTAGCCACCCCCCCATCTGTCTCCAGACCACCCCCCCCCCCCACACATACTCAGCACACAAAAAAAACAAAAAAAAACCTGCTTTGCCCATAGTCAGTGGGGGCCCAGCTAGGCCCGGGATAGGTATTTCCAGGCCAGATCCGCAGTCCAAGATATACCAACTGTGTAACCTACAGTGGCCACCATGGCCTCCCAAAGGGCTAGTCACCGTAGCCATCCAATAGGGCCGCCAGGCAAAGCACCCTGAAACCCTTAGTTTGCGTTAATGTAAAGCCAGAATAGTGGAGAAAAAGGAACCCACAAAACCTTCCAAAACAAAAGGTGTCTGATGGAAAAAGCACCGCCAGCCGAAAACTGCAGGCTAGTGTGCCCGGAAGAACACTGGGAAAAAGAAAAAAAACCAAAAAAAATTTTTGCAAAAGAGCTCAGGAACTGAACCAGAGTCCAACACTCACAAAGTTTGCAAGGGACCTCAATAGGGATTCTGGGGGGGCTGTGACTGAAGAATCCAAAGAAACTAGTGTCCAGGTCCCCAGTAACCAACAAACTGTCCCCGGCTAGAACCGGTGAAAACTGTAGAAAACAATCTGGAACTCCAGCGCGAACTGTCCCCACCAAAATGGGGAATGCAATTAGAGGCCCCGTAAGATAGCTCAGAGCACATGGCAAACTCCAGAAGAAGAAAACTAGCACAGTCAAGGCGGCAGGGTGCGCACAAAGGCCTGCGCTAGATCCACGGAGTCAAAAAAATGCGCCCGATCTGCGTGCCAAATCCGAAGCCACGCGGGGAAGAGCAAGGCGAATTTCACCCCCTTGTTATGAAGGGTCGAACAAATGGAAGAGAAGCCCTTCCGCGCCTCAGAGACAGAAGCAGAAAAGTCCTGAAATATGCGAATAGCATGGGTCTGGTAGCAGAGGTCACGCTTCGCCCTAGACGCGCGCCATATCTCACTCTTGTGCGCTGAATTCAGTATTTTAGCGATCACAAGCTGCGGCCGAGTAAGTGGCGTGCGTTTCGCACCCAGCCGGTGCGCCCGTTCCACGACCAGTTTACCTCGCAGGTGGGGCAGAGATAGAGCGTCAGGGAGCCAGGTCTCCAAAAGGCCATATAGCGTCCTCTCCTCGATCTCCTCCGGGAATCCCAGGAAGCGCAAGTTATCCCGTCGCGCACGGTTTTCTAGGTCGTCGACCTTAAGCTGCAGGGCCTTCACATCGCTAGCATACGCCGCCATCTTGCGCTCCTGCTCACCCCCAGCGTCCTCCAACACCGAGATTCTCTGTTAAGCGATTTCTAGCCGCGGCGGTAGCGCGGCCAGCGAGTCACGGACCTCACCCAGCTGTGTTGTAAGCACCGACCACTTCTCCTCCAAGGCCTCTCGCATCGCCTCCTTGATGTCCGCGATTGTCAACGGAGTCGCGGGGGGGGAAGGGGAGTCCCGCTCCGCCGCGGCCGCCATCTTGTCTTCCCTGTCCCCCAGTTTCTCGCGGTCTTTTTTCGCCGGTTTTGCGGTCGTTGGCGTCGCCAAGCGAGTCCGAGTCCTGGCCACGGACATAGGCTTCCCTCTCAGCCCCGAGGAAGCAAGCGGGGTCAACAAAAACGCGCGATTTTCGCCGCGGTGAGCGAGGTCAGGCAGGAGCCGGGAAGTTCCACGTCCTCCCCGCTACCACATCACGTGACCCTCTCTCGGAGACCTGAATTTAAAGTTTTCTGCTTACCTGGTCTCGGTGCTTACGATCGAGTGCCGGGACGGTCTCTAGCTGAGGGGGGAGAGGGCTTTACCTTCACCGTCGGGCTCGGTTGTGCACCTGCTGCCTTTCAGCCACTCTGGGGGCTAAGTCCACGCCGGGAACCAGCTACCGGACCAAGGCACACCTCTGAGGGATATCGTAAATTACCTCAGGAATTCTCGACTGAGGGAGGGACCCTTAGATATCACCGCTGGAGAGTGGGGCTTGATCCTCTTTAAGGTAAATTTTCTTTTTCTTTCTTCTTTGCTGTAATTCTTAACACTATTCTAGTGTGTGGGATAGTGTCCGCATCTACTGGGAGACGGAGAGATACTGAAGAGCTGAGGTTACTGCAAGGGTATATCTAGAGTGAAGTCAGCTTTGAAATCTGACTTCATCTCCCATCTGCTAGCAGACGACCACAAGACCCACTGGCCCTGAGTCCATGTGGCTACACACTAGGAAATTACCATTTATCCCTACTCTCTGTTTTCTATCTTTTAACCAGGTCCCAATCCACAATAGGGCACTGCCCCTCTATGCCATGATTTTTTAATTTCTTAAGAAGTCTCATAGGGGCAGAATCGGGTGTGCTCATGTATAGTAAAGCCTCTGCCAAAACTGTTGGGGTCTAGGTGATTACAAACATTTAAAGCTTAGAATTTATATCAGAAAGAAGCAGTAACTTATATGATGACCCTCTAAGGCTCATTGTGCAGCCAGTTCACTTTATCTCTGGCACATGAGCAGTCCATGCAACTCGGCTGTGCTGTGACCCATCACAGGACCTAAGAGAAATGGCCTGGGACTTACCCTGCAGCTCTTCCCTTCTCTTATGTCCTTCACATACAGATCGTGGAGTGGCGTGCTGTGGGTCAGTCTCCTGGCTTGACATATCTACACTTAACTTTAATTTTATTAAAATATGAGTCACCTGCTGCATGGGGTCTAGGAGTGACGTGTTGTGGGCCACTCTGCTGCTTTGCCATGTGTGTGTCACGTACAGGCAGTGGAATTGCTTGCTGTGGGTCACCCTTCTGGCTTGCCCATGCTGGTGAGGGCACAGAAGAGGGTAAGCTGGTGACTGGATGAACAGGTGAGGCAAGGCGGGCACTGCCAGGCTCCACTGAATCTGTGTGAAGAGCAAACAGACAAAAGGCTTTAATAATAAAACTGATGAATAACTGCATTTTCAAAAATTTACAAACTTTAAGGCCAAATGAAAAATTGTAAGGAAGGCGTTAATCCATAGGATGCTTTCACCACATTCCTTAATCCAGTCAATAATCATTATCGTATTCTTGGTGTCTGAGCTGCTCCTTCTAAGAAAACCAATAAGAAAACATCTTTGAACTTTCAGCAAACGTTGCTGAGTATCCCTGACCTCAAAGTAATTGTATGACCTGGGGTTCATGAGGTCCTCTGCTGATGTCACTGACCCTCGACAAAGGTCACGCCAGTGCTTCTCACATGAAAAGATGAGATCCCTCTGATAGTGACGAGGGTAAGGTTACCTGCAGAATGTTACTCACCGTGTTCTAGCTTGACAGAGAATTGAGGCGGGTCAAGGAGTAGTGGCTGTAGGGTACGAACAATCTCCAAAAACCTCTCACATGCGGCTTCTCCCTTCCTCAGCACAAGGTTTATCATGTCCCTCACTTTAATCTTTGGATCCTGCTCTTCAACAAGTTGCATGTACTCTTCCAGTGTTATAAGATATGTATAGCTGAAATCCTCCAATATATCATTTATATCCTTCAGTGGGATTTCTGTTAGCCTCCTCCGTAAATTGTGAACAATCTGAGCTGCCCTCCCAAAAGTGGCCATTGCCTGTAAATCAGAAGCAACAACTGGATTTTATCAGCAGCAGAACACAGAAAACAAACACTGACAGCATACAGTATATCATAGGATCAGCACATTTCCCAGAACCCTACAGTCAACCCCAAACTGCACACTGTGTCAGCGCATATCCCAGGACACTACAGTCACTCCCACATTATACACTGTGCCAGCACATATCCCAGGACCCTACAGTCACTCCCACATTACTCACTGTGCCAGCACATATCCCAGGACCCTACAGTCACTCCCACATTACTCACTGTGCCAGCACATATCCCGGGACCCTACAGTCACTCCCACATTACACAATGTGCCAGCACATATCCCGGGATCCTACAGTCACTCCCACATTACACACTGTGCCAGCACATATCCCGGGATCCTACAGTCACTCCCACATTACACACTGTGCCAGCACATATCCCGGGTTCCTACAGTCACTCCCACATTACACACTGTGCCAGCACATATCCCAGGACCCTACAGTCACTCCCACATTACACACTGTGCCAGCACATATCCCGGGACCCTACAGTCACTCCCACATTACACACTGTGCCAGTACATATCCCAGGACCCTACAGTCACTCCCACATTACACACTGTACCAGCACATATCCCTGGACCCTACAGTCACTCCCACATTACTCACTGTGCCAGTACATATCCCAGCACCCTACATTCACTCCCACATTACACACTGTACCAGCACATATCCCTGGACCCTACAGTCACTCCCACATTACTCACTGTACCAGCACATATCCCGGGATCCTACAGTCACTCCCACATTACACACTGTGCCAGCGCATATCCCAGGACTCTATAGTCACTCCCACATTACACACTGTGCCAGCACATATCAAAGGACTCTATAGTCACTCCCACATTACACACTGTACCAGCACATATCCCAGGGCCCTACAGTCACATCCACATTACACACTGTGCCAGCACATATCCCAGGACCCTACAGTCACTCCCACATTACACACTGTGTCAGCACAAAACCCAGGACCCTTCAGTCACTCCCACATTTCACACTGTGCCAGCACTTATCCCAGGACCCTACAGTCACTCCCACATTACACACTGTGCCAGCACATATCCCAGGACACTACAGTCACGCCCACATTACTCACTGTGCCCGCACATATCCCGGGACCCTACAGTCACTCCCACATTACTCACTGTACCAGCACATATCCCGAGACCCTACAGTCACTCCCACATTACACTCTGTACCAGCACATATCCCAGCACCCTACAGTCACTCCCACATTACACACTGTACCAGCACATATCCCGGGACCCTACAGTCACTCCCACATTACACACTGTGCCAGCACATATCCCGGGACCCTACAGTCGCTCCCACATTACTCACTGTACCCGCACATATCCCGGGACCCTACAGTCACTCCCACATTACACACTGTGCCAGCACATATCCCGGGACCCTACAGTCACTCCCACATTACTCACTGTACCAGCACATATCCCAGGACCCTACATTCACTCCCACATTACACTGTGTCAGCACATATCCCGGGACCCTACAGTCACTCCCACATTACTCACTGTACCAGCACATATCCCGAGACCCTACAGTCACTCCCACATTACACTCTGTACCAGCACATATCCCAGCACCCTACAGTCACTCCCACATTACACACTGTACCAGCACATATCCCGGGACCCTACAGTCACTCCCACATTACACACTGTGCCAGCACATATCCCGGGACCCTACAGTCGCTCCCACATTACTCACTGTACCCGCACATATCCCGGGACCCTACAGTCACTCCCACATTACACATTGTCCCAGCACATATCCCAGGACCCTACATTCACTCCCACATTACACTGTGTCAGCACATATCCCGGGACCCTACAGTCACTCCCACATTACTCACTGTGCCAGCACATATCCCGGGACCCTACAGTCACTCCCACATTACACACTGTGCCAGCACATATCCCAGGATCCTACAATCACTCCCACATTACTCACTGTGCCAGCACATATCCCAGGACCCTACAGTCACTCCCACATTACACTGTGCCAGCACATATCCCGGGACCCTACAGTCACTCCCACATTACACTGTGCCAGCACATATCCCGGGACCCTACAGTCACTCCCACATTACACTGTGCCAGCACATATCCCAGGACTCTACAGTCAGTCTTACATTACTCACTGCGCCAGCACATATTTATTTCTTTATGTAACGTGTTTTGTATACCGTCATTCGGGTTCGCCATCAGAACGGTTTACAGTGCTCATGTAATAATCTTGGTTACAAAAATCAATGTAGCAAAAACTCATCAGGAAGGAAGGTTTTTATTGTTTGATTGTTAGTTGAATACATATACAATAATTATTACATGTTAAGAATCTACTATCACAGCAATGTTCCTACATGTGGTAATGTTGATACATATAGGCTAATGATTGTAAGTGAGGTCAGTTTCACATTGTCTTAGGTGTTCAAATGGTGGGAGTTATTTAATTGATTGAATGACAGAGTCTTTTTTTGGTGTTGGGTTGCGTGTTTGGTTGGTGATCTTGTTGATTGAGTGAGTTTGAGTAGGCTCTGGTGAAAAGCCAGGTTTTCAGTTCTTTTTTGAAAATTGTGATGCTTGGTTGATTTCTAATTTCCTTTGGTATTGAATTCCATAGAGTGGGGTTGGTGATGGATATGGCTCTCTCACGGGTTGTGTTTAGTTTTGTGGTTCTGGCATGAGGGATTTTGAGGATGCCCTTGTTTGTTGAGCCCAGGTTCTGTTTTGGAGCGTGGAATACGATGGATTTGCTTAGCCAGTTGTTTTGATGTCCTTGGATTATTTTATGCAGGATTGTCAGTACTTTGTTTTCTATACGGTATTTTATTGGGAGCCAGTGTTAAGAGATGAGAGTTGGTGTAATGTGTTCATGTTTTTTTGATCCAGTCAGAATTCTGGCAGCAGTGTTCTGTAGGGATCTGTAGAGGGTGGATGGTAGCAAGTGGTAGGCCAAGGAGATGAGCGTTGCTGTAGTCCAAGTTGGAGATGATGAGTAGTTGCAGGACTGTTCTGAAGTCATCCTGTGCAAGGAAGGGTTTGAGACGTCTGAGCGTTAATAGTTTGTAGTATCCTTCCTTAATTTTGTTGGTTATGTGGGTTTTGAATGAAAGTTCTTTGCCTATGGTGATTCCTAAATTTCACATATGAGTTACAGGTGAGATTAAGGTATTTGGGTTTTCTGTTTTAAGTGGTAAAATTGGGGTGGTGTTGTTTTTCTTGTCAAGGATGATTAACTCAGTTTTTTCTATGTTTATTATGAGTTTCAGGTCAGTTAGATGCTGTTTGATTTCTGAGAGCGAGATAGTTGTTTTCTCATATGTATCTTCCAGCGTATTCATTATAGCATGTATTGTCAGTGTACAGAAAATGAGTGAATCCAAGGTGTTCTAATGCATGACAGATAGGTAGTAGATAGATGTTGAAAAGTGTAGCTGATAGGGCAGATCCTTGCGGCACGCCTGTGTTGAGGTTTACTTTATTCGAGAGACTGTTGTTGAACATTACTTGGAAATTTCTATGTGATAGGTAGGACTCCTATTTCAGCTAATCTGTCGAGTAAGATTGCATGGTTTACTGTGATAGGTAGGTGACAGGTAGGACTCCCATTTCAGCTAATCTGTCGAGTAAGATTGCATGGTTTACTGTGATAGGTAGGTGACAGGTAGGACTCCCATTTCAGCTAATCTGTCGAGTAAGATTGCATGGTTTACTGTGTTGAAAGCAGTTGATAGATCCAGGAGTATTAATAGGTAGCTTTGTCCTTTGTCAAATCCTCTGAGTACTGTGTCATTAAGTGAGAGAAGTAGAGATTCTGTGATTAAATTTTTCCTGAATCCAAATTGAGAGGGGTGAAGTATTTTGTTCGTGTCAAGGTATTCAGAGAGTTATGAGTGGATGATTTTCTCAATGATTTTTGCAATGAATGGTAAATTTGATTATGGGTCGGTAATTTTGAATATTCTCAGGGTCTAGGTTGTTCTTTTTTATTAATGGTTTAATGATTGCTGATTTTAGGCATTCCGGATATTTTCCTTTGGTGAGGGAAAGGTTAACTATGTCTGCTATTGTTTTGGTAATTGTGTTTTCAATTAGTTTAATTGTCTGATTGGGGATACTATCGATAGGATGGTTTGTTGGACTCATTTTTTTGATTATATTTTGGATTTCAAGTGAGTAGGCGGGGTCGAAGTTAGTCCAAGTTGATGTTATTTTTGGTAACAGTTTCGGGGTTTGGGTGTGAGTGATGGAGTTGTTTATTAGCTTATTTATTTTTTTGGTAAAATATTTGGCAAAATCATTGCTTTTGTTTGTACTGGAAGGTGTTCCTGGCTCATTTGTTTGTTTGGTGAGGTTTTGTAGGATTGTGAATAGCATTCTGGGGTTATGCTGGTATTGATTTATTTTCCTCGAGTAGAAGTCCTTTTTTGCATTATGGATCAGTTTTTTATATATTGCTAGATGGGTTCTGTAGGCGTTGAGTAGTGGATCAGTTTTATTCTTGTGCCAGGATCTCTCTTTTTTCCTAAGTTCACATTTGGCTGATCTTATGGTATCGATGTACCACTGATTTAGGTGTTTCAGGTTTTTTATTGCTTTTGTGATGGTAGGGTTTATTCTATCTGCTAGTGCTTTGGTAATGTTGATCCATGAGTTTGTGGCTGTTTTGGAGTTTGTGTAATCAATGTTCATGATTTCTTCTTGGAGATTTAGTTGCAGTGCTTCTATTAGGGGTGTGCATTCATTTTTGATGTATTGGCAATCCACAACATATATGTCCCTATTCGTTGTATTTGTGGAGTCACGAAACATATCGCAACTCCCCACGAATATAACATATCATCCATTCCATACGTTTGATGGCGCGCGGCGCGTGTGCTTTTCTTAGCCGCCATTTGCAATCGGAGACCCCCATTTGGGTGTATCCATAGCCAAAAACCAGCCTTTTCTGTTACGCTCAGGTTTGTGGACCCTTGGCCGACGGGAGGATGGTATACCTTTCGGAGGGTCCATAGGTTCTCTCGTCGGGAGGCTAGGAAGAGCAGAAGGTGGGACAAGCTGACCCTTGGCACTGGAGACTGAGGCGGCAGCAGAGACTGAGGAAGAGACGAGAAGAGGAGTTGTGTCTTCACCCCTGGAAGTCTGTGGTCCCCCCAGGAGGAGCCCATAGGGACCCAGACCGCTGGGACTTAGGCGGACCTTTGAGAGATCAGGTGTCGGTGCAAGGGCTGACTGGAGCTTCGTCCTGGAAGCCCGCGGTCCCCCCGGGAGGAGCCCGTAGGGACCCGGGCCACTGGGACTTAGGTGGGCCCTTAGAGACGGTAGTCTTGAAGGAGTCCTAGGTCAAGTGCCAGAGGGTCGACACTCACCAGTCCGAAGTCGTGTACCGGAGAATCACCGCTTACCAATCCGAAGTCAGGAACCAGGAACACCAAGACAAAACAGGAACCAGAGTCCAAGCACAAGGCACTCACCAAAGCAAGCAGACTAGACAGCGTTGGAGGACGTTGCCAAGTCGAGGAATGAGCAGAGGAAGCCTTCCTTTATACTTCCCCTGCTCAGGCTGATTAGACACAGGTGCAGCTGGTTAAAGGGATCAGGTCCCTTTAAGCCTAGGAAGGGGGCGCAGCCTCGCACCTAAAGATGGCGGCGGCCATCTTGGATTTTCTTCGCGGGGGAACCGCTGCAGGACACTGCGAGGGAGGAGCAGGGGCAGCTCCTCCTGCAGTGATCAGCATGGGGGGTCCGTGCCGGAGTGAGGGCCTAGCGTTGGGGTCCTCCCCAGGGATTCCAGCAGTGGGTCACCGTTGCGGGTAAGGTAGGGGGTCCGCAGCTGTGGCTCCCACGGCAGCGGAGCACAGCACTTTCCTGTGAGTCATCAGTGATCTCACAGCCCTGTCAGAGTGGGTCGGACAGGTTGGCAAGGAGACCAGAATGCAACATATCAGCGATAAGAAATTTTGCAATGCAGCCATTCGTGCTCTCACTCAGTGGTCGGTGACGCTTTTCCAGATCAGCCATCAGTACATATACTTAAGCACACGGCGTGCCACTTACTTTCTTTGCTGGGGTGATCTGGCGAGGCTGGGAAGTGGTCTGTCTCTGCGGAACGTGGCTGCACTCAGAGCTAGTCTGAGTTCTCAAGTCTGTATTCAATAGATATGTGAATCGTGTCCTCGATCGTCTTAACGATCGATTTCGGCTGGGAGGGGGAGGGAATCGTATTGTTGCCATTTGGGTGTGTAAACTATCGTGAAAATCGTTAAAATCGTGAGCCGGCACACTAAAACCCCCTAAAAACCCACCCCCGACCCTTTAAATTAAATCCCCCACCCTCCCGAACCCCCCCAAATGCTTTAAATTACCTGGGGATCCAGCGGTGGTCCAGAACGGCGGCGGTCCGGAACGGCCCCCTCAATTGAATCCTGTTGTCTTCAGCCTGCGCCACTTTGCAAAATGGCCGCCGCAAAATGGCGGCGGCCATAGACCAAAACGATTCGACGCAGGAGGTCATTCCGGACCCCCGCTGGACTTTTGGCAAGTCTTGTGGGGGTCAGGAGGCCCCCCCAAGCTGGCCAAAAGTTCCTGGGAGTCCAGCGGGGTTCCGGGAGCAATTTCTTGCCGCGAATCGTTTTCCGTACGGAAAATGGCGCCGGCAAGAGATCGACTGCAGGAGGTCATTCAGCGGCGGTCCGGAACCCCCGCTGTCATGTCCACCAACCAGTGTGCCCAGTGAAAGTGTCTTTTCAATGACAGGGGATATCATGAGCCCTCACCACTCAAGGCTGGCACCAGAGTTGATGGAAATGCTAGTGTTTTTGAAAGTAAACCTGCCTTTGCTTGGGTTTCCAAATTTTCCCTGTGAATGGCAAGATGAATAAAAGCAATTGAAAGCCTTGCAGCAGCTCCAACTGCCTCCTATGCTCCAGATAATATAAGCATTGCAGCACATGTACCTGACCTGAAACGCTGTCCGTCCACTGTCCAGGCCGTATGTCCCTACAAGGCCTGACCTCAAACGCTGTGCCTGTCCATCCACTGTCCAGGCCGTACGTCCCTACAAGGGCCTGACCTCAAACGATGTGCCTGTCTGTCCACATTTGGAATGTAAGAACATAAAAAGCTGACTTAAGATGCTTGGAGCTTGCATATTTCATATGCTCAATATTTTTCATAACCTTGCCAACAGTAATGTTTCTACTACTATCGAAAACTGGTGGTAGTTGCATTCTAGTTCATCATTCATTCAACAATCATTTAGACTGCTTATGCTGTCTCCCCCCCCTCCCCCCCGCTATAACTTTCCCTGAAACACTACTTTTTTAAGAGTTTGTTCGATCCCCAGCTACTCAATCATACCTTGGACTGCTTTTCCTGTAACACTATTACGCCTGTAACACGCCTATGCCTTCCCTGTTACTCAAACACACTATGGACTGTTTCTCTAACCAAATTATGGTCTATATACCATCGAATTCTGTAAATAGTTTCTCAGTTACACAGTTTATCTTGTTATTGTAAGTTACTGTACATTTTGTTCCTGTTCTATGTAAGGGCATTCCCAACTAGTTATAAGTTATATGTAAACTGATACGATGTGCAAACGGTTGTCGGTATATATAATTCTCTAAATAAATAAATAAATCCTCTGTGTTCCCATTGTTTACAGAGGCACTGTGTAAACCACAAAGTCAACATAGGTTGATATTGTAGATTTGGTCTTGAGTAGCGGTTTTTTTATTTCTGAGAGCTCTTCATGTTCCTTTGTCATCCGCTGAAGTGCATAAGTACAGATAATAACTTCTGGGTATTCAAAAATAATCTCCAGCTTAGTTCCTGCTTCACAAATGGCAGTCTCTATTGCTCTAAAAGCATCCTCTGTTGAATTATCTTTCAGAAATGAAAAAGATGCCATTTTCTTCTGGCAGTGAACCAGTTCATGAAGAAGTGACAGGTCAAATTACAACATACCTGCACAAAGGAAATCCTCTAATGCTGTGCCTGTCCATCCAGGCCTTATGTCCCTAAGAGTGTTTGACCTCTATCCTTGAATGCTGTGCCTGTTTATCCAGGCCTTATGTCCGTACAAGGGTTTGACCTATGTCTTCAATTGCTGTGCCTGTCCGTCCAGGCCTTATGTCCCTATCTGGGCTTGACCTCAGTCCTCCAATGCTGTGCCTGTCCAAAGAGGCCTTATGTCCCTACAAGGGTTTGACCTCTATCCTTGATTGCTCTGCCTGTCTGTCAAGGCTTTATGTCTCTACAAGGATTTGACCTCGATTGCTGTGCCTGTCCGTCCAGGCCTTATTTCCCTACAAGGGTTTGAACTCTGTCCTCCAATGCTGTGCCTGTCCGTCCACACCTTATGTCCCTACAAGGGTTTGAACTCTGTTCTACAATGCTGTGCCTGTCTGTCCAGGTATTAATTAATTATTTATTTATTTATTTATTTATTGGTTTTTATATACCGCCGCTCATCAGAGATATCACGTCGGTGTACATAGAACAAAATCCGCAATTGCGTTTTACATAAAACAGTAGGAAAATCAACTGAGAAAACTTTACATTAAAAACTGTTAAATGTAACAACAACAAAACAATTTATAAAATATAAATAGATATATAATGATAATATTATATAAAGTAGTTATAACATTACAATTTATAACAGAATCAAGGGAGAATAAGGGGGGGCAAGGGAAGGAGAGGATAAAAATTATGTCCCCACATGAGCTTGACCTCTGTCCTCCAATGTTGTGCCTGTCTGTCCAGGACTTACGTCCCTTAGTGGGCTTGACCTCTGTCCTTGAATGCTGTGCCCATCTGACCAGGCTTTATATCTCTACAAGGGGTTGACCTCAATTGCTGTGCCTGTCCATCCAGACCTTATGTCCCTTCATGGGCTTAAGCTCTGTTTACCAATGCTGTGCCTGTCTGTCCTGGCCTTATGTTCCTATGTGGGCTTGACCTCTATACTCCAATGCTGTGCCTGTCCGTCCAGGCCTCATGTCCCTACAAGAGTTTAAACTCTGTTCTCCAATGCTGTGCCTGTACATCCAGGCCTTATGTCCCTACGTGGGCTTGACCTCTGTCCTCCAATGCTGTGCCTGTCTTCCAGGCTTTATGTCCCTACATGGGCTTGACATCTGTCCGCCAATGCTGTGCCTGTCCGTCCAGGCCTTATGTCTCTATGTAGGCTTGACCTTTGTACTCGATTGCTGTGCCTGTTTGTCTAGGCTTTATGTCTCCACAAGGGTTTGACCTCAATTGCTGTACCTGTCCGTCCATGCCTTATGTCCCTAGGAGGGCTTGACCTCTGTCCTCAATTGCTGGGCCTGTCCATCCAGGCCTTATGTCCCTAGGTGGGCTTGACCATTGTCCTCGATTGCTGTGCTTGTCTGTCCAGACTTTGTCTCTACAAGGGTTTGACCTCGCTTGCTGTGCTTGTCCATCCAGGCCTTATGTCCCTACGTGGGCTTGACCTCTATCCTACAATGCTGTGCCTGTCCATCCAGGAATATGTCCCTACAAGTTTTTGACCTCTGTCCTCGATTGCTGTGCCTGTCTGTCCTGGATTTACGTCTCTACAAGGGTTTGACCTTAATTGCTGTGATGTACATTCAGGCCTTATGTCCCAACGTGGGCTTGACCTCTGTTCTCCAATGTTGTGCCTGTCTGTCGGAGCCTTATGTACCTAGTTGGGCTTGACCTCTGTCCTGCATTGCTGTGCCTGTCTTTCCAGGCTTTACGTCGCCACAAGGGTTTGACCTCGATTGCTATGCCTGTCTGTCCAGGCCATATGTCCCTATGTGGGCTACAACTCTGTCCTCCAATGCTGTGCCTGCCTGTCCAGGCCTTATGTCCCTTCGTGGTCTTGACCTCTGTCCTCCAATGCTATGCCTGTCCGTCGAGGCCTTAAGTCCCTACGTGAGATTGACCTCTGTCCTCAGCTGCTGTGACTGTCTGTCCAGCTTTTATGTCTCTACAAGGGTTGGACCTCAATTGCTGTGATGTACGTCCAGGCCTTATGTCCCAATGTGGGCTTGACCTATGTCCTCCAATGCTGTGCCTGTCCATCCAGGCCTTATGTCCCTACTTGGGCATGACCTCTGTCCTTCAATGCTGTGCCTGTCCATCCAGGCCTTATGTGCCTTTGTGGGCTTGACCTCTGTCCTCGATTGCTGTGCCTGACCGTCCGGGCCTTATGTCCCTATAAGGGTTTGAACTCTGTCCTCCAATGCTGTGCCTGTCCATCCAGGCCTTATGTCCCTATGTGAGCTGGAACTCTGTCCTCCAATGCTGTGCCTGACCGTCCGGGCCTTATGTCCCTATAAGGGTTTGAACTCTGTCCTCCAATGCTGTGCCTGTCCATCCAGGCCTTATGTCCCTATGTGTGCTAGAACTCTGTCCTCCAATGCTGTGCCTGACTGTCCAGGCCTTATGTCCATAGGTGGGCTTGACCTCTGTCCTCAACTGCTGTGGCTGTCTGTCCAGGCTTTACGTCTCTACAAGGGTTTGACCTCGACTGCTGTGCCTGTCCTTCCAGGCCTTATGTCCCTAAGTGGGCTTGACCTCTGTCCTTGACTGCTCTGCCTGTTCATCCAGGCCTTATGTCCCTACAAGTGTTTGACCTCGATTGCTTTGCCTTTTCGTCAAGGCCTTATGTCCCTACATGGGATTCACCTCTGTCCTCAACTGCTGTGCCTGTCAGTCCTGGCCTTATGTCCGTACAAGGGTTTGACCTCGATTGCTTTGCCTATTTGTCCAGGCCTTATGTCCCTACAAGGGTTTGACCTCGATTGCTTTGCCTATTTGTCCAGGCCTTATGTCCCTACAAGGGTTTGACCTCGATTGCTTTGCCTATTCGTCCAGTCCTTATGTTCCTACAAGTGTTTGACCTCGATTTCTTTGCCTGTCAGTCCAAGCCTTATGTCCCTACGTGGGCTTGACCTCTTTCCTAAACGGCTTTGCATGTTCGTCCAGGCCTTAAGTCCCAACAAGTGTATGACCTCGATTGCTTTGCTTGTTTGTCCAGGCTTTAGGTCCCTACAGGGGTTTGATCTCTTTCCTCGACTGCTGTGCCTGTTTGTTCAGGCTTTATGTCCCTACATGGGCTTGACCTCTGTCATCGACTGCTTTTCCTGTTCGTCCAGGCCTTATGTCCCTACAAGGTTTTGACCTCGATTGATTTGCCTTTTCGTCTAGGCCTTATGTTCCTACAAGTGTTTGACTTCAATTGCTTTGCCTTTTCGTCCAGGCCTTATGTTCCTACAAGTGTTTGACCTCGATTGCTTTGCCTTTTCGTCCAGGCCTTATGTTCCTACAAGTGTTTGACCTCGATTGCTTTGCCTTTTCGTCCAGGCCTTATGTTCCTACAAGTGTTTGACCTCGATTAATTTGCCTGTTCATCCAGGCCTTATGTTCCTACAACTGTTTGACCTCGATTGCTTTGCCTGTCCATCCAGGCCTTATGTCCCTACGTAGGTTTGACCTCTGTCCTCGACGTCTGTGCCTGTCAGTCCAGACCTTATGTCCCTAGGTGGGATACACCTCTTTCCTCGAATTCTGTGCCTGTCAGTCCAGGCCTTATGTCCCTAAGTGGGCTTGACCTCTGTCCTCGACTGCTGTGCCTGTCAGTCCAGGCCTTAAGTCTCTACGTGGGCTTGACCTCTGTCCTCTAATGCTGTGCCTGTCAGTCCAGGCCTTATGTCCCTAAGTGGGATACTCCTCTGTCCTCGAATGCTGTGCCTGTTTGTCCAGGCTTTATGTCCCTACAACTGTTAGACCTCGATTGCTTTGCCTGTGCATCCAGGCCTTATGTCCCTATGTGGGCTTGACCTCTGTCCTCTAATGCTGTGCCTCTCAGTCCAGGCCTTATGTCCCTACGTGGGCTTGACTTCTGTCCTCAACTGCTCTGCCTGTTCGTCCAGGTCTTATGTCCCTACAAGTGTATGACCTCGATTGCTTTGCCTGTTCGTCCATGCCTTATGTCCCTAAAAGAGTTTGACCTCTGTACTTGACTACTGGCCCTGTTTGTTCAGGCCTTATGTCCCGACGTGGGCTTGACCTCTATCCTCGACTGCTTTGCCTGTTCGTCCTGGCCTTATGTCCCTACAAGTGTTTGATCTCGATTGCTTTGCCTTTTCATCCAGGCCTTATGTTCCTACAAGTATTTGACCTCGATTGCTTTGCCTGTTCGTCCAGGCCTTATGTCCCTACGTGGGCTTGACCTCTGTCCTCGACTGCTGTGCTTGTCAGTCCTGGCCTTATGTCCCTACAAGGGTTTGACCTCAATTGCTGTGCCTGTTCATCCAGGCTTACATCTCTACAAGTGTTTGACCTCGATTGCTATGCCTGTCCCTCCAGCTCTTATGTCCCTATGTGGACTTGACCTCTGCCCTCCAATGCTATGCCTGCCCATCCTGTCCTTATGACCGTATAAGGGTTTGACCTCTGTCCTCAAATGCTGTGCCTGTCCGTCCAGGCCTTATGTCTCTACAAGGGTTTGACCTCTGTCCTTGATTGCTGTGCCTTTCTCTCATGGCCTTATGTCCTTACGTGGGCTTGACCTCTGTCCTCCAATGCTGTGCCTGTCCGTCCAGGCCTTATGTCCCTACAAGGATTTGAACTCTGTCCTCCAAGGCTGTGCTTTCCATCCAGGGTTATGTCCCTAGGTGGGCTTGACTTCTGTCCTCCAATGCTGTGCCTGTCCATCCAGGCCTTATGTCCCTAGGTGGGCTTGACCTCTGTCCTCAACTGCTGTGCCTGTCGGTCCAGGCTTTACATCTCTACAAGGGTTTGACCTCGATTCCTGTGCCTGTCTGTCCAGGCCTTATGTCCTTACGTGGGCTTGACCTCTGTCCTCCAATGCTGTGCCTGCCCATCCTGGCCTTATGACCCTACAAGGGTTTGACCTCTGTCCTCGATTGCTGTTCCTGTCCATCCAGGCCTTATGTCCTTACGTGGGCTTGACCTCTGTCCTCCAATGCTGTGCCTGTCCATCCAGGCCTTATGACCCAACAAGGGTTTGACCTCTGTCCTCGATTGCTGTGCCTTTCTGTCAAGGCCTTATGTCCCTACGTGGGCTTGACCTCCGTCCTCCAATGCTATGCCTGTCTATCCAGGACTTATGACCCTACATTGGCTTGACCTACGTCCTCCAATGCTGTGAAAGTCTGTCCATGCCTTATGTCCCTACAAGGATTTGAACTCTCTCCTCCAAGGCTGTGCCTGTCTGTCCAGGGCTTATGTCCCTATGTGGGCTTGACCTCTATTCTCCAATGCTGTGTTGTCCATCCAAGCCTTATGTCCCTGGGTGGGCTTGACCTCTGTACTTAACTGCTGTGCCTGTCTGTCCAGGATTTACATCTCTACAAGGGTTTGACCTCGATTGCTGTGTCTCTCCATCCAGGCCTTATGTCCCTACGTGGGCTTGACCTCTGTCCTCCAATGCTGTGCCTGTCCATCCAGGCCTTATATCCCTGCAAGTGTTTGACCTCAGTCCTCAAATGTTGTGCCTGTCCGTCAAGGCCTTATGTCGCTAAGTGGGCTTGATCTCTGTCCTCCAATTATTTGCCTTTCCATCCAGGCCTTATGTCCCTACAAGGCTTTTACCTCTGTGTTCGATTGCTTTGCCTGTCTGTCCAGGCCTTATGTCCCTACGTGAGCTTGACCTCTGTCCTCCAATGCTATGCCTGTCTGTCCAGGCCTTTTGTCCCTAGGTGGGCTTGACCTCTGCCTTCAACTGCTGTGCCTGTCTGTAAAGGCTTTACGTCTCTACAAGGGTTTGACCTTGATTGCTGTTCCAGTCCATCCAGGCCTTATGTCCCTAGGCGGGCATGACCTCTGTCCTCAAGTGCTGTGCCTGTCTGTAAAGGCTTTATGACTCTACAAGGGTTTGACCTCGATTGCTGTGCATGTCCAACCAGGCCTTATGTCCCTACATGAGTTTGATCTTGATTGCTTTGCCTTTTCATGCAGACCTTATGTTCCTACAAGTGTTTGACCTCTATTGCTTTGCCTGTTCGTCTAGGCCTTATGTCCCTACCTGGGCTTGACCTCTGTCCTCGACTGCTGTGCTTGTCAGTCCAGGCCTTATGTCCTTACAGGGGTTTAACCTCAATTGATGTGCCTGTTCGTCCAGGCTTTACATCTCTACAAGTGTTTGACCTCGATTGCTGTGCCTGTCCGTCCAGACCTTATGTCCCACGTGGGCTTTACCTCTGTCCTCCAATGCTGTGCCTGCCTGTCCACGCCTTATGTTCCTACAAGGGTATGACCACTGTCCTCGATTGCTGTGCCTTTTTGTCCACACCTTATGTCCCTACATGGGCTTGACGTCTGTTCTCCAATGTTGTGCCTTTCCATCCTCGCCTTACTTCCCTACATGGGTTTGACCTCTGTCCTCGATTGCTGTACCTGTCCATCCAGGCCTTATGTCCCTAGGTGGGCTTGACCTCTGTCCTCCAATGATGTGCCTGTCCATCCACGCCTTATGTCCCTAGGTGAGCTTGCCCTCTGTTCTCGATTGCTGTGCCTGTCTGTCAAGGCTTTACATTTCTACGAGGGTTTGACCTCGATTGCTGTGCCTGTCCGTGCAGGCCTTATGACCTTAGGTGGGCTTGACCTCTGTCCTCCAATTATGTGCCTGTCCATCCAGGCATTATGTCCCTAGGTGGGCTTGACCTCTATCCTCAACTGCCTCTACTGGGGTTTGACCTCAATTGATGTGCCTGTCTATCCAGGCCTTATCTCTCTACTTGGGCTTGACCTATGTCCTTCAATGCTGTGCCTGTCTGTCCAGGCCTTATGTCCCTACAAGAATTTGAACTCTGTCCTCCAAGGCTGTGCCTGTCCGTCCAGGGTTTATGTCCCTATGTGGGCTTGACCTCTATCCTCCGATGCTCTGTCTGCCCTCCAAGCCTTATGTCCCTGGGTGGGCTTGACCTCTGTCCTTAACTGCTGTGCCTATCTGTCCAGGATTTACATCTCTACAAGGGTTTGACCTCGATTGCTGTGCCTCTCCGTCCATGCCTTATGTCCCTACGTGGGCTTGACCTCTGCCCTCCAATGCTGTGCCTGCCCATCCTGTCCTTATGACCGTATAAGGGTTTGACCTCTGTCCTCAAATGCTGTGCCTGTCCGTCCAGGCCTTATGTCTCTACAAGGGTTTGACCTCTGTCCTTGATTGCTGTGCCATTCTCTCATGGCCTTATGTCCTTACGTGGGCTTGACCTCTGTCCTCCAATGCTGTGCCTGTCCGTCCAGGCCTTATGTCCCTAGGTGGGCTTGACCTCTGTCCTCAACTGCTGTGCCTGTCTGTAAAGGATTTATGACTCTACAAGGGTTTGACCTCGATTGCTGTGCCTGTCCATCCAGGCCTTATATCCTTAGGTGGGCTTGACCTCTGTCCTCCAATGATGTGCCTGTCCGTCCAGGCCTTAAGTCCTTAGGTGGGCTTGACCTCTGTTCTCAACTGCTGTGCCTGTTTGTAAAGGCTTTACGTCTCTACTAGGGTTTGACCTCGATTGCTGTGCCTGTCCGTCCAGGCATTATTTCCCTACATGGGCTTGACCTCTGTCCTCCAATGCTGTGCCTGTCTTCTAGGCCTTATCTCCCTACGTGGGCTTGACCTCTGTCCTCCAATGCTGTGCCTGTCTTCCAGGCCTTATCTCCCTACGTGGGCTTGACCTCTGTCCTCCAATGCTGTGCCTGTCTTCCAGGCCTTATCTCCCTACGTGGGCTTGACCTCTGTCCTCCAATGCTGTGCCTGTCTTCCAGGCCTTACCTCCTACGTGGTCTTGAACTCTGTCCTCCAATGCTGTGCCTGTCAGTCCAGGCCTTATGTCCCTACATGGACTTGACCTCTGTCCTCCAATGCTGTGCCTGTCCGTCCAGGCCTTATGTCCCTACGTGGGCTTGACCTCTGTCCTCCAACGCTGTGCCTGTCTTCCAGGCCTTATCTCCCTACGTGGACTTGACCTATGTCCTCCAATGTTGTGCCTGTTCGTCCAGGCCTTATGTCCCTACGTGGGCTTGACCTCTGTCCTCCAATGCTGTGCCTGTCTTCCAGGCCTTATCTCCCTACGTGGGCTTGACCTCTGTCCTCCAATGCTGTGCCTGTCTTCCAGGCCTTATCTCCCTACATGGGCTTGACCTCTGTCCTCCAATGCTGTGCCTGTCTGTCCAGGCCTTATATCCCTGCAAGGGTTTGACCTCAGTCCTCGAATGCTGTGCCTGTCCATCAAGGCCTTATGTCCCTACATGGGCTTGATCTCTGTCCTCCAATTACGTGCCTGTCTATCCAGTCCTTTTGTCCCTACAAGGCTTTTACCTCTGTGTTCGATTGCTGTGCCTGTCTGTCCAGCCCTTATGTCCCTACGTGATCTTGACTTCTGTCCTCCGATGCTATGCCTGCCTGTCCAGGCCTTATGTCCCTACGTGGGCTTGACCTCTGCCCTCCAATGCTGTGCCTGTCTGTCGAAGGCCTGGATGGACAGGCACAGCATTGGCAGACAGAGGTCAAAACCATAAGGGGACATAATCCATGCCTTATGTCCCTAGGTGAGCTTGACCTCTGTCCTCGATTACTGTGCCTGTATGTCCAGTCTTTACTTCTCTACAAGGGTTTGACCTCGATTGCTGTGCCTGTCCATCCAGGCCTTATGTAACTATGTAGGCTGGACCTCTGTCCTCGATTGCTGTGCCTCTCCTTCCAGGTTTTACGTCTCTACAAGGTTTTGACCTCGATTGCTGTGCCTGTCCATCCAGGCCTTATGTCCCTAGGTAGGCTGACCTCTGTCCTCGATTGCTGTGCCTGTCCATCCAGGCTTTATGTCCCTTCATGGGCTTGACCTCTGTCCTCCAATGATGTTCCTGTCCGTCCAAGTATTATGAACCTAGGTGGCCTTGACCTCTGTCCTCAACTGCTGTGCCTCTCTGTCCAGACTTTACGTCTCTACAATGGTGTGACCTTGATTGCTTCGCCTGTTAGTCCAGGCCTTATGTCCCTACAAGGGTTTGACCTCGATTGCTTTGCCTGTTCGTCCAGACCTTATGTTCCTTCAAGAGTTTGACCTGAATTGCTTTGCCAATTCATCCAGTCCTACAAGTGTTTGACCTCGATTTCTTTGCCTGTTCATCCAAGCCTTATGTCCCTATGTGGGCTTGACCTCTGTCCTCGACTGCTGTGCCTGTTCGTCCAGGCCTTATGGCCCTACAAGTGTTTGACCTTGATTTCTTTGCCTGTTCGTCCAAGCCTTATGTCTCTATGTGGGCTTGACCTCTGTCCTCGACTGCTGTGCCTGTCTGTCCAGGCATTATGTCCCTATGTGGGCTAGAACTCTGTCCTCCAATGCTGTGCCTGACCATCCGGGCCTTATGTCCCTATAAGGGTTTGAACTCTGTCCTCCAATGCTGTGTTTGTCTGTCCACGCCTTTTGTCTCTACAAGGTTTTGACCTCGATTGCTGTGCCTGTCTGTCCAGGTCTTATGTCGCTAGGTGGGCTTGACCTCTGTCCTCCAATGATGTGCCTGTCCATCCAGGCCTTATGTCCCTACATGGGGGTGACCTCTGTCCTCCAATGATGTTCCTGTCTGTCCTAGACTTATGAAACTAGGTGGCCTTGACCTCTGTCCTCAACTGCTGTGCCTGTCAGTCCAGGCCTTATGTCCCTATAAGGGTTTGACCTCGATTGTTTTGCCTGTTCGTCCAGGCCTTAGGTCCCTAGCTGGGCTTGACCTCTGTCTTCGACTGCTTTGCCTGTTCGTCCAGGCCTTATGTTCCTTCAAGTGTTTGACCTCAATTGCTTTGCCATTTCGTCCAGTCCTTTTGTTCCTACAAGTGTTTGACCTCGATTGCTTGCCTGTTCGTCCAAGCCTTATGTTCCTATGTGGGCTTGATCTCTGTCCTCGACTGCTGTGCCTGTTCGTCCAGGCCTTATGTCCCTACAAGTGTTTGACCTCGATTGATTTGCCTGTTTGTCCTGGCCTTAGGTCCCTACAGGGGTTTGACCTCAATTGCTTTGCCATTTCGTCCAGTCCTTTTGTTCCTACAAGTGTTTGACCTTGATTTCTTGCCTGTTCGTCCAAGCCTTATGTCCCTATGTGGGCTTGACCTCTGTCCTCGATTGCTTTGCCTGTTCGTCCAGGCCTTATGTTCCTACAAGTGTTTGAACTTGATTGCTCCTGCCCCTCTGTCAGTTGCTTACAAACCTAAAATTAATACACTACCTCTATGCAGACGATGTGCAGATTCTGATCCCCATAACAGAATCTCTCCCTAAAACTCTCACCTACTGGGAAAACTGCCTCCAATCTATCTAAGTTTTTTTCAGAAGATTAGAGGGCAAGGTTCTAGTCTGAGGTCTGTGGCATATTATTCCAAATGGCTGGACCCGCTGTAGAGAATGCTCGTTCTTTGGTGGATGATAGACGCGTGGATTTCGTTGAGGGGACTCGAAGGGTACCTTTATATGCTTCTCTGATAGGTCTTGAAGATGAGTATAATTTGAGTGGAATCTGGAGGTCTAGTTGTTGCTGATTATGAATGGTTTTGTGAATTGTGGTAAGGGCCTTGTTCAAAATTCTGTATTTTGTTGGCAGCCAGTGAAGGATCCGTAGTATTGGAGTGATGTGTGCTCCTTTGTTGGTGTTGGTGTTGGTTAGGATTCTAGCCGCAGCATTTTGGAACATCTGTAATGGTTTGATGGAAGAGATGGGGAGCCCAAGAAGGAGAGCATTGCAGTAATCTGTTTTGGAGAAGAGCGTGGTTTGGAGTACAGTCCTGAAATCCTGAAAATGGAGGAGGGGTTTGAGCCTTTTCATAACTTGTAGTTTATAAAAACAATCCTTGGTATTGTTGTTGATGGATTTCTTTAGATTCAGATGGTTATCGAGGATTACTCCTAGGTCCCTTACTTGTGTGATCTGAGTGTTGGGAGTTGTCGGATGGATTAGGGTCGAGTGGTCGGAGGAGATGAGAAAGAGTTCTGTCTTGACTCATTGAGAACCAGGTTCAAACTGGTGAGTAGGCTGTTAATAGATTGGTTGATTAAGTTATACCCCTTGTTACATGTAAACCGATCTGATATGAATTTTATTCATGAAGGTCGGTATATAACAGTGTTAAATAAATAAATAAAATCTCTTTCTAATAACTCCCAACATTCTGTTTGCTTTTTTGACTGCCGCAGCACACTGATCCGATGATTTCAATGTGTTATCTACTATGACGCCTAGATCTCTTCTTGGGTGGTAGCACCTAATATGGAACCCAACATTGTGTAATTATAGCATGGGTTATTTTTCCCTATATGCATCACCTTGCACTTATCCACATTAAATTTCATCTGCCATTTGGATGTCGAGTTACTAGGTGGGCCTACCATAGGGATACAAATACCTGTCTAGGGAGGAGACACTATAGCAAGGCTCTCTCTCTCTCTCTCAACAGGCTGTCCGGAAACATCGTGAACCGCGATATATACTGGCAATGTAGCTCAAATTGGGTTAATAACGCGATTTGCGCTAAGAGCGTGTTGCGATACACATGCTTATTTGCATAAGGTAACACCCCTTTTTGGTATCGCATGCGATATTGGAAAATGAGGCCCTTAAATTGGAAGTAAAAGCAAACTTCCAGAAAATGGAAGAAGATATTAAACATGTAAAAACGGTTCAGACAACTATGGTACAGAACATTGGGGGCCATTAATAGGAAAATTGAAAACCTTGAGAATGCTGCTAGACATCTGAATTTAAGGCTGTTGAATTTCCCAAGAGTGGTGGGAGAGTTACCTCGAATTACAGTAAAGAGATACTTCGTTGAAGTCTTGGAAATTGCCACTGAAAGAACTCCCCCCCTGGATAAAATCTTTTTTCTTCCTTTACGCAACTCTCAAAGACAAACAGTGACCCCAAATGTTCTAGCAAATTTAACAGAATTTCTAGAGTCATCTGCGTATGAAATAGCTTAGAGATCTACTCTCCTAATTTCCTTTTTTAACGAAAAGGATTTGGGTGACATCATGCGGGCTTATTTTAACAATGTTAGAAAATGTTTCATGGGAGCCGTGGAAAGAATTTACCCAGATGTTACTAAAACGACACAACAGAGGAGGAAAGCTTTCCTGGATTTGAAATCTGAGGTGCTTGCTGTGGGAGCGACTTTTTTTTACGCTTCCCATGCAAATGCATCGTAAAATACAAAGAGGACACATACATTTTTTATCAACAAGAACACTTAAAAGGTTTTGTGGAAGGGAAGAAAGCTTTACACCAACTAAGCACTAATGTTACTGGTCTTGAGTAAAGAAAATATGGTTTATACGACGCTATTGCTAAAAAATGTATTTCTTTTATGATTTCTCCTTCCTGTTGCTGTACCCCCCCCCCAATTACTTGAGGTCTAACGGGTGTTACATGTAGAGGAATTGTTATATGATTTGTATTTTGTTTTGAGAAATGTAAATTACTTTATCTGTATGTAATGCCATATTACCTTTTCAAAGTGGATACTTTGGGGTAGATTTTCAAAAAGCGCGAATAGGCCTACTTTTGCTTGCGCATCAGACTCAAGCAAAAGTACGCCTGATTTTAGTAGATACGCGCAGAGCCGCGCGTATCCACTAAAATCCCTGGATCGGCGCGCGCAAGGCTATTGATTTTGTATAGCCGGCGCGCGCCGAGCCGCGCTGCCTAACCCGTTCCCTCCAAGGCCGCTCCGAAATCGGAGCGGCCTCGGAGGGAACTTTCCTTTGCCCTCCCCTCACCTTCCCCTCCCTTCCCCTACCTAACCCCCCCGCCCGGCCCTGTCTAAACCCCCCCCTTACCTTTGTCGGGGGATTTACGCCTCCCGGAGGGAGACGTAAATCCCCGCGCACCAGCGGGCCTCCTGCGCGCCGGGCTGCGACCTGGGGGCGGGTACGGAGGGCGCGGCCACGCCCCCGGACCGCCCCGGGCCGTAGCCACGCCCCCGTACCCGCCCCCAAAACGCCGCGACGACCGGGCCCGCCCCCGACACGCCCCCCTCCGAAAACCCCGGGACGTACGCGAGTCCCGGGGTCTGCGCGCGCCGGTAGGCCTATGTAAAATAGGCTTACCGGCGCACAGGGCCCTGCTCGCGTAAATCCGGGCGGATTTACGCGAGCAGGGCTCTTAAAATCCGCCCCTTTGAGTGTTTTGTTAAAAAATTCAATAAAGAGATAATTAAAAAAAATATATCAACTGTCAGCGAAACAGGAATTGTTCTGTAATTTCTGACCCTTCCACAAAACTTACAAGCTTTGCCACTGATATCAGTGCTTTCATCTAAGTGCAAGGCAAATTTTTTACTTGCCTGCAGTTTTAGATTAACATTACTTTCAATATCCTCAGAAATGTCAACGATTCGTCAATGGATTGTGTCATTCCACAAGGGCACCTTTGAAACTCCTTCCGCTGCTGCAGAACTTGAATGATTTCTTTGCTTGCTGGTAAAATTAGTTCCTTCCCAGTTTTATGTGCTTTCTTTTTTTTGGCTATTAATTTTGCAACTTTGAACGAGACCCAGAGAGCTTTCTCAGATACCTTCAAACATTTTTCCATCATATTCGAGGATTTTTTTAAGTGAGAAAAGGAGGCAACGAAAGTAAGCTACCGACTTATGGACAGCATGTCCATGGTTCTGCTCTAAATGCCTCTTAAGTTTGTTGGGTACCATTGATTGGTTTGACAGATTCATGCCACACACAAGACACTGTGGTTGGATGGTCTTCTTTTCCTGTCCATGTAAAGCCAAATTTTAAATACTCCTCATTGTATTTACGATAATGTGCTTTGCCAGTTTTTGATTTGATATCTGTGACAGCATCACTAATAGAGACATTCACGTCAGCACTGATGCTCTCATCCAGTGAAACTGCACTACTCATGCTCAGTTCTTTGAGTCTGGCTTTTTTATTTTTAATTAGAAATTTATCCATGAAGTTATAAAATCCGTAAGAATGTAAAAAACTAATAACAGGAACATAAATAAAGGAGGAAATGAAATATTCACTCACAAGGAGAGCATGCATTGATTCACAAGCATCTACTATTACAGAAACATTGATGAGTTAAGTTCCGTGCTGTATTCAGCCCCTTCCTCACATAGAACACAGACAGAGCCTCACCAAATGCAAACTAAAGTAACCATAAAGTTAAAGATTTTGTTGCACTGCCTACACTCTAGCTTCTTGCTGTTTTCATTTCATTTTTTGTCTTCTCAGTTCTCATTATACATTTCTCAATCATCAAACAATAAAATCAAGACATATAAAACATTAATTATAAAACTATATAAATAAACAATAAATGTTTCAAAACAGCTGATGAATAGAATATCCAGTAATTAAAAATGCATTTAAAAATTCTCCAAACACAAATAAAACATTTCAAAACTGCAAACATATAAGAAAATTATTACTTACCTGCTAATTTTCGTTCCTGTAGTACCATGGATCAGTCCAGACCGTGGGTTATGTCCCCATTCCAGCAGATGGAGTCAGCAAAAACCTCGAGGGGGCGTCACCATAAGTACTACTACCCCCTCTGCAGGAGTTCAGCATCGAGTATATCAAAGCCCGAGTAGAAAAACAGAACCCCCGAATTGAATCAAGTTTATACAACACGGCCAACAATAGCCGTCAACCATAGCAACGAAAAACTGGAGCGTCCTAGCAACGTGTAGGAGGCTGCACGAACAGTAAGGCAACTTGTGAGGAGCTGTGAACACAGAGAACATGGAAAATGGTAAAGCTGTGCACACAGTGAACAGTGACAATGGTAAAGGACAGATACCAGTACAGTCCCGTCGCGGAAACGGAGCAGGCTGAGCACCCAGATGTGGTGGGCGTCTGGACTGATCCATGGTACTACAGGAACGAAAATTAGCAGGTAAGTAATAATTTTCTTTTCCCTGTACGTACCTGGATCAGTCCAGACCGTGGGATGTACCCAAGCGTCCCTAAATCGGGTGGGGTCCTGCGAGGCCTGCTCGGAGAACCTGCTCACCAAAATGTCCCGAGACGGGAGAGGCGAGATGCAAACGATAGTGCCTCGCGAAGGTGTGTAACGACTTCCAGGTGGCCGCCCTGCAGATCTCTTGAGAAGAGACCGAACGGACCTCCGCCCAGGAAGCCGCCTGAGAGCGTGTGGAATGCGCTACGATGCCGGGCGGGGGAGTCCGCCCCGCCCCGACGTAGGAAGCGGCAATCCCCGCTTTCAACCACCTGGCAATGGTAGTCTTGGAGGCCTGGGAACCCTTCTTAGGCCCAGACCAAAGGACAAACAGATGGTCAGACGTCCGGAACTCGTTTGTAACCTCCAGATAGATGCGCAGCGTGCGTTGAACGTCCAGGAGTCGGAGAGACCTCGGCTCGGAGGAAGCGAAGGATGGCAACTCCACCGTCTGGTTCACATGAAACGCAGAGACCACCTTCGGGAGGAAGGAAGGTACGGTGCGGATCGAAACTCCGGAATCGGAAAACCGAAGGTAGGGTTCCCTGCACGACAGAGCCTGCAGCTCCGAAATGCGACGAGCGGAACAGATGGCCACCAAAAAGACCGTCTTGAGGGTAAGGTCCTTAAGTGTCGAACTGCGCAGTGGCTCGAACGGAGGCCCCGACAGGGCGCGAAGCACCAGGTTGAGACTCCAGGATGGACAAGGATCCCGTAGCGGAGGCCGCAGATGCTTGACACCCTTGAGGAAACGAGCGATGTCCGGATGTTGTAGGAGGGAGCCTTCCGCCCGCAACAGCGACCCAAGGGCGGACACCTGAACCCTCAAAGAGTTATAGGCTAGCCCCTTCTCTACCCCGGTTTGTAAGAACTGGAGAATCTGAGAAATCGAAGCTTTAGTAGGACTCGTGTCCTGACTAGTACACCACAGCTCGAACACCTTCCAGACTCGGACGTAGGCTACCGAAGTGGACGTCTTACGCGCCCGTAGCAACGTGGATACTACCGCCTCCGGGTACCCTCGGCGCCGGAGGCGACGCCTCTCAAAAGCCAGGCCGCAAGACAGAAGAGTTCTGCCTGCTCGAAAAATACTGGGCCCTGATGCAAGAGGAGGGGGAGGTGTCCCAGCCGGACAGGTCCGTCGACTACCAGCTGCAGCAGGTCCGCAAACCAAGGTCGGCGTGGCCATTCCGGAGCGACGAAAATCACCGTCCCCTGGTGTCCTTCTATCCTGCGGATCATCCTGCCTACGAGAGGCCACGGGGGAAACGCGTAGAGCAGAAGATGGGTCGGCCATGGGAGCGCCAGCGCGTCCACCCCTTCCGCGCCGCGTTCCCTTCGCCGACTGAAGAAGCGGGGGGCCTTGGCGTTGAGCGCTGATGCCATCAGATCTAGGTGGGGAGCCCCCCACCGATGGACGAGGAGCTGCATCGCCTCTTCGGACAGGGACCACTCTCCTGGGTCCAGCAGTTGACGACTGAGGAAGTCCGCCTGCACATTGTCCACTCCGGCTATGTGAGACGCCGCTAGCCGCACGAGATGGCGCTCCGCCCATTGCATGAGCAGCGCCGCCTCTAGAGCGACCTGCGGGCTGCGCGTGCCTCCTTGGCGATTGATGTAGGCCACGGTGGTAGCGTTGTCCGAAAGTATCCTGACCTCCCGGTTCCGAAGAAGCGGGAGAAAATGTCGCAGAGCGAGCCTTACCGCTCTGGTCTCCAGACGATTGATGGACCATGTCGCCTCCACCGCGGACCATGTCCCTTGCGTGGCGCTGCGATTGCAGACCGCGCCCCATCCCACCAGACTGGCGTCGGTGGTGACCACCACCCAATCCAGTACGGCGAGGGACACCCCTCGAGCTAGGTTGGACGGCTCCAGCCACCAGCCCAGACTGTCCCTGGCCTTCTGAGGGAGCGGGAGGACCACCTGGTAATCCTGCGAGAGTGGCTTCCAACGGGAGAGGAGCGCCCACTGTAAGGGCCGGAGGCGCGCAAATGCCCAAGGGACCATGTCGATTGTGGATCCCATCACTCCCAGGAGTTGCAGGTAGTCCCAGGAAGTGGGATCTGGCAACGCAGAGAATCGCAGTATGTGATCCCGCAAAGAGTGCGCCTTGTCCTGTCGCAGGAAGACCATGCCCAGTCGGGTGTCGAAGGTCGCCCCCAAGAAATCCAAGCGCTGAGAGGGCACGAGGGAGCTTTTGGAAAAATTCACTACCCAGCCCAGGGAATGCAGGAACCGTAGCACCCGGGACACCGCTGCTTGGCCGTGGGTGAAGGACTTCGCCCGTATGAGCCAATCGTCGAGATAGGGGTGGACTAGGATCCCCTCCTTCCGAAGGGCCGCAGCCACGACTACCATGATCTTGGTGAAGGTACGCGGTGCCGTTGCCAGCCCAAACGGGAGAGCGACGAACTGGAAGTGCTGGTCCAGAATCTTGAACCGGAGAAGATGATGATGATCCGGACGGATGGGAATATGTAAGTAAGCCTCCGTGAGGTCCAGGGAGGCGAGGAACTCCCCCGGATGGACCGCCGCAATCACCGACCGCAGTGTCTCCATGCGAAAGCGGACCACTCGGAGGGACTTGTTGACTTCCTTGAGGTCCAGGATGGGCCGAGACGATCCGTCCTTCTTTGGGACTACGAAGTAGATGGAATAGTGGCCCAAGCCCACCTCTCCGAAGGGCACGGGCACAATAGCGCCTATCTCCTGAAGCCTGTCCAGCGTTGACTGCACCGCTCGTCTCTTGAGAGCCGAGCCACCCGGGGAGAAAATGAAACGACCCTTTGGTGGGCGGACAAATTCCAATGCGTAGCCGTGCTTTACGGTGTCCAGAACCCACTGGTCTGAGGTAATCCGCGCCCACTCCTGGTAGAACAACGTTAGCCGTCCCCCGATCCTGGGTACGGCGGAGTGGGCGAGCCTGGCATCATTGAGAGGACTTGGGTGAGGGATTACCTGCCCCTGGAGAGGTGCGGGCGGGCCTGCGTCCGCGAAAGGAACGCGTCCAGGGCTGAGACCTGGGCGCGGCAGGCCGGGAGCCCCCCGGCCTGTAACTCCGGTAACGTCGCTGCGCCCTGGCCCTAGTCCGGGAAGAAGCAAACACACGAGAAGGACGATATCTATCCTCCGGAAGGCGGTGAACCGCGTTCTCTCCCAGGGACTTGATGAGCTGGTCCAGATCTTCTCCAAAGAGGAACTTACCCCTGAAAGGCAGGGAGCCCAGACTTGACTTAGAAGACGTATCCGCCGCCCAGTTGCGGAGCCAAAGCAGGCGTCTGGCCGCCACCACCGAAACCATGGACCTAGCCAGGACTCGGAACAGGTCATACGAGGCATCCGCCCCGTATGCTACCGCAGCTTCTAACCGATCCGCCTGGGCGGCCTCCGCAGCAGGCAGATCCTGGGAGGTGAGGAGTTGCTGTACCCACAGGAGGCTCGCACGCTGGGCGAGGGAACTGCACATCGCTGCCCTCATCCCCAGGGCGGAGACCTCGAAGACCCTCTTCAGAAAAATCTCCAATTTGCGATCTTGCGTGTCCCGCAAGGCCGCCCCTCCCGTCACCGGAATTGTCGTCCTCTTAGTGACCGCTGAAACTGCGGAGTCCACTCTCGGTACCTTGATGAGATCCAGGAAATCCTGTGGTAGTGGATACAGCCTTTCCATGGCGCGACCTACCTTTAGAGAAGCCTCAGGGGTATCCCATTCCCTCGTGAGAAGCTGCAGGAACGATTCGTGAATGGGAAATGCCCGGGCCCTCGGCCGCAGGGCAGCAAGGACCGGGTCCCCCTTCTTCGAAGATGTGACAACCGCAGGCGCTACTGGAGCGGGCGGCTCTGGCGGCGGGTCCAGATCCAATTCCTGAATAATTCGTGGGATGAGCTCCTCCAGTTCTTCCCTCTGGAAGAGCCGCAGCGTACGCGGATCGTCTCCTTCCGGCGTGGGGTCCCCTTGGCCCAAGTCTGGGAAATCGGGATCAAGGGCCCCTGGGTCTGGCCCCGCACCCACCGGTCCTGGGACCGTCCGGACGCGGGAGGGAGGACGGGGGGCCCCCACTCCCGCCGAGACGGGGGGGGCCGGAGCCGCGGGCGAGGTCCGACACAGTTTGGCAGGGGGGGGGTCCCACCGGGTCATCCAATCCCTGCAGGTAAGCCGTGAGCATAAGGAGTATAAACTCCGGGGAAAACCCTGGTCTGGCCGAGGGGGCTCCGGTAGGCGGTGGCTCCGCGCTGGCTTGCCCCTGCGAGCCTTGCTCAGGCAGCAAGGCCGGGGGCGAATCCGCTGCCGAATCCCTGTCATCCGGCGTGTCCTGTGATCCCTCCGGACGCTGAGTGCTCAAAATGGCCGCCGTTCCCGCCAGGAATGGGGGAGGGGCCGGCCGACGGCGTCCAGGCAAAGGCGCAAGAAATGAAAAATCCGCGGCGGGCTGAGAGGTGCCTTCTCCCCCGGGAAGGCACCGTGCACAGATGCCCTCCCGGGAGATGCGGGACCCCGGTTCGCCGCAGGCCGCGCAGCGCGTCGGTCGCGGCATCAGTGTCGCGGCGAAAAACCCGCGAAAACTAAAGTAAAAAAAAAAAATCAAAAAAATTGAGGCCCGGGGTTCCGCGGGGAAGCGCGCCGCCGCCGCGGGGGGGCCCGATGGCCTGCACTGCCCGCCGGCGGAGAAGAGAACAAGTGTCGCGGGGGGGCCCTCCCGGCCGCACGGCCCGCCGAAGACGCAGAGACCTGCCTGCCTGCACCAGCAGCCCACGAGGAGCTGCAAAATGGCCGCTTTCAGGCTGGCCCGCGCGGAGAGGCCGGTAAAAACAGCATCCGCGAGGCAGGGCAGTTTGGGGAGCTGCAAGAAAATAACAGGCAAAACAACGCTACCACTTACCCCGTACGGTCCGAAGAAAACGGAAAGGACACACAGGACAAGGGGTAAGCCACGCCTCCCCAAAATTGAACCCTTTCAATTAACTTTTTTTTTTTTTTTTTTTTTTTTTTTTAACAAGAAAACTTGATTCAATAGAAATAGGCAAAAGCCCAAGAGAAAGGAGCAGAGGTAAAAGTCAAAAACCTAGCCAAGTTGGGAGAAACCCAAGTACCCTACTCGCATCTGCTGGAGTCAGAAGATACTGAACTCCTGCAGAGGGGGTAGTAGTACTTATGGTGACGCCCCCTCGAGGTTTTTGCTGACTCCATCTGCTGGAATGGGGACATAACCCACGGTCTGGACTGATCCAGGTACGTACAGGGAACACATAATACCCAATAATTAAAACAGCAGTCAATCAAGAAAAACAAACTTTAAGAAAGCCACGCGTATAAAAATTAAAAATTCTACAAATACCAATAAACTATTTCAAAACAGCAGATAGATCACATAATACCCAATAGTAAAACAACAGTCAATCA
Source organism: Rhinatrema bivittatum (assembly GCF_901001135.1). Taxonomy (NCBI): domain Eukaryota; kingdom Metazoa; phylum Chordata; class Amphibia; order Gymnophiona; family Rhinatrematidae; genus Rhinatrema; species Rhinatrema bivittatum. The sequence goes on from NC_042616.1 coordinate 823,888,213, forward strand.
AGAAAAATAACTTTAAGAAAGCCACTTTTACTTACCCTCTCTAGCAAGTCTCCTACACCTCTTCCTTGCAGGCCTATAGAACATACCAGAAGCAACAGTGGCTGCTGAACCTTTAACCTCATGATCCTTAGTCTTAGGGCCTAAATCAGGCCACTTTCCTCAACCTTGGAGTGGTAGGAAAAGTTGAAAGTCAACACAGCACTGGTTGTCTTCTATCATGCTCAGGTTTGGAATTTATCCTTGATGCTTACTCTTCTCTACCTCCTCAGGGGTAGAAAGCAATTGGAACATGATTGTCTGTTCTCATCTCAGGCAACCTTCTGCCTGAGATGAGAGATGAGATGGCACCCCCCTCTCGAAACTCAAGGCCAATAAAATACATGATCAGTTTCTCTCTCTCTCTCACACACACACCATTCACCCCCCCCCCCCCCCGAACAATCTCTCTCTCTCTCTCTCTCTCACATACCAGTCACTCCCAACCATTCTCTCTTTCACACACCAGTCATCCCTCAACCAATCTCTCTCTCTCTCATACCAGTCACCCCCAACCAATCTCTCTCACACACCAGTCACCCCTCAACCAATCTCTCTCACTCCAGTCACCCCGACCAGACGCTCCCTCTCTCTTACACATACCAGTCACCCACAACCAGTCTCTCTCACACCAGTCATCTCTGAACCAGTCTGTCTTTTACACAGATATCACCTCCCCGAAACAGTCTCTCTCACACACCAGTCACCCCCAATCATTCTCTCTCTCACACAAACACACCAGTCACCCCAAACAATCTCTCTCTCTCAAACACCAGTCACCCCAACCAATCTTTCTCTCATACACCAGTCACCATCAACCAATATCTCTCTCTCACACCAGTCACCCCGACCAGATGCTCTCTCTCTTACACACACCAGTCACCCAAAACCAGTCTCTCTCACATCAGTCACCCCTGAACCAGTCTGTCTTTCACATACCTATCACCTCCCCCCCAACCAGTCTCTCTCTCTTTCACTCTTACCAGTCAATGGTCCCAACCAATCTCTCTCACTCCAGTCACCCCGACCAGACACTTTCTCTCTTACACACACCAGTCACCCACAACCAGTCTCTCTCACACCAGTCACCCCAACCAGTCTGTCTTTCACACACCAATCACCTCCCCCAAACAGTCTCTCTTTTACACACCAGTCACCCCAACCAGTCTGTCTTTCACACACTAATCATATCAATCAGTCTCTCTCTCTTTCATACACCAGTCACCCCAACCAATCTTTCTGTCAATCACACACCAATCACCTTCTCCCCCGAACCAGTCTCTCTTTCACACTTATCACCACCAACCAATCTCTTTCTCACACAGATAAGAATATAAGATATGCCATACTGGTCAGACCAAGGGTCCATCATTGGCCAATCCAAGTCACAAGTACCTGGCCAGTACCCAAACATTTAAATAAATCTCAAGCTACTATTGCATATTAATTAATAGCAATTTATGGATTTTTCTTCTAGGAAGTTATCCAAACCTTTTTTAAACGCAGTTACGCTAACTGCTGTAACCACATCCTTGGGCAATGAATTCCAGAGCTTCACTATGCACTGATTGAATTTACTTCAATTTGTTTTAAATGAGCTGCTTGCTAACTTCATGGAGTGCCCCTAGTCCTTCTATTATCTGAGAAAGTAAATAACCAATTTACATTAATTTGTTCAAGTCCTTTCATGATTTTGTAGACCTCTATCATATCACCCTTCAGTCATCTCTTCTCTAAACTGAACAGCCCTAACCTCTTCAGCCTTTCCTCATAGGACAGCCATTCCATGTCCCTTATCATTTTGGTTACCCTTCTCTGCACTGTCTCTAGGGCAGCTATATCCTTTTTGAGATGCGGCGACCATAACTGCACACAGTATTCAAGAAGAGGTCTCACCATGGAGCGATACAGAGGCATTATGACATCCTCTGTTTTATTTGCCATTCCTTTCCTAATAATTCCCAACATTCTGTTTGTTTTTTTGACTATCACAGTACACTGAGCCGACAATTTCAATGTATTATCCACTAAGATGCCTAGATCTCTTTCCTGGGTGGTAACTTCTAAGATAAAACCTAACATTGTGTAACTACAGCAAGGGTTATTTTTCCTTATATGCATCAATTTGCACTTGTTTACATTAAATTTCATCTGCCATTTGGATGCCCAATCTTCCAATCTTGCAAGATCCTCCTGCAATTTATCACAATCTACTTGAAATTTAACTACTCTGCATAATTTTGTGTCATCCACATAAGAACATGCCATACTGGGTCAGACCAAGGGTCCATCAAGCCCAGCATCCTGTTTCCAACCGTGGCCAATCCAGGCCATAAAAACCTGGCAATTACCCAAAAACTAAGTCTATTCCATGCTACCGTTGCTAATGGCAGTGGCTATTCTCTAAGTGAACTTAATAGCAGGTAATGGACTTCTCCTCCAAGAACTTATCCAATCCATTTTTAAACACAGCTATACTAACTGCACTAACCACATCCTCTGGCAACAAATTCCAGAGATTAATTGTACGTTGAGTAAAAAAGAACATTCTCTGATTAGTTTTAAATGTACCATATACTAACTTCATGGAGTGCCCCCTAGTCTTTCTATTATCCGAAAGAGTAAATAACCGATTCACATTTACCCGTTCTAGACCTCTCATGATTTTAAACACCTCTATCATATCCCCCCTCAGCCGTCTCTTCTCCAAGCTGAAAAATCCTAACCTCTTTAGTCTTTCTTCATAGGGGAGCTGTTCCATTCCCCTTTTGGTAGCCCTTCTCTGTACCTTTTCCATCGCAATTATATCTTTTTTGAGATGCGCAACCAGAATTGTACACAGTATTCAAGGTGCGGTCTCACCATGGAGCGATAGAGAGGCATTATGATATTTTCCATTTTATTCACCATTCCCTTTCTAATAATTCCCAACATTCTGTTTGCTTTTTTGACTGTCGCAGCACACTGAACCGACGATTTCAATGTGTTATCCACTATGACGCCTAGATCTCTTTCTTGGGTTGTAGCACCTAATATGGAATCCAACATTGTGTAACTATAGCATGGGTTATTTTTCCCTATATGCATCACCTTGCACTTATCCACATTAAATTTCTTCTGCCACCTCAATCATCATATCCCTTTCCAGATCATTCTTCATTCATTTTCTTGCCCCACTCCAAATACATCCCAATCCTTACTCCTCTTACTGCATTTGCTTGATTGTATCTAATTATAAATAGTTTCTACTAGGAGGTTAGGCCAGATTCAATTGTAATATATGTTGATTTACTGCTATGTTCTTTTACTTCATGCAATATATGCTCGTTCTTTCTAAATTGATTGTAAAGCTTGTTGCTAAATTATGTTTATTGTAAAACGTGGTGATATTTGGAACGTGCCGCGGTATATAAAAACCTTTAAATAAATAAAATAAATAAATAAATATATTGAAAAGCACCGGTCCAAGTACAAATCACTGAGGCACTCCACTGTTTACCCTTTTGCACTGAGAACATTGACCATTTAATCCTACTCTCTGTTTCCTGTCTTTTAACCAGTTTGTAATCCACGAAAGGACATCACCTCCTATCCCATGACATTTTTGTTTCTTAGAAGTCTCTCATGCTGGACTTGTTGCACGTGGACGTGGACTCTTGATCGAGAGTGGATCTTCTGGTGGTAGGGACCCACAGGAGCCAGCTCAAGGATGGAGCACAAGCGAGACTGGTACGGACTTTGCCCTGGAGGCCCGAGATCCCCCCGAGAGGAGCTTGTAGGTATCCGGGTCGCTGGGTCTTAGGTGAATGATTGATCTCCAGCAGTAGAAGGTGTTGGTCAGGATGACAGAGATGATCTGTAAGTAAGCTGAGTTCAGGATAGGAGACTGGCACGAGAGTCGGTGTACGAGCAAGGTCAGGGCTGGTAGCAGACAAGAACAGAATCCGTGGACAGGCTGAGGTCAGGACTGGAAGCAGACAAGAGCAGAATCCAGGAACAAGCCGAGGTCAGGACTGGTAGCAGATGAGAGCAGGATCCAGGAACAAGCCGAGGTCAGGACTGGTAGGAGACGGCGCAGGATCCAGGAACAAGCCAAGGTCAGGATTGGTAGCAGATGATAGCAGGATCCAGGAACAAGCTGAGGTCAGGACTGGTACAAGAGAGAGCTGAAGACAAGCAAACCGGCAACTAGCAATACAAGGGACTGGATTGCTGAAGCGAAGAAGAAGCCTCAGTGACTTCATTTTATCCGGGAGCCGCTGGGGCATGCCTTTGAGTTGGGTTCCGTCTTGGAACCTATATACAGAGTCGTTGTCCGCGCGTGCATAGGGGCGTGGCCAAACATGGTGTCTGACTGGTGTTTTGGCACGGAGTGGGAGGTTCGGCGTTTGGCTTGGCAGGGCGCCGAGAGTGTCTGGGATCAGCTGAAATTGCAGGAGAGGGCACGTGAAGTCTCTGAGCTGGAACAGGTACCTGGGTAGGTCTATCATGAGTCCTCCGGTCCCCCATGGGTACAGCATTCATCACAGCGGGACATCTGGGCCTGGACGAGCTGGCGGCAGCAGCAGGGGAAGTCATGCCAGAGTCTGGAAGGTGAGAGATACCGTGCGCAGGCCGTCAGCGGGCGGGGAACGTAACGGTACCCCCCCTTCTAGGCCTTCCCTTGCGTGGTTGAGGCTTGTCCAGGTGAGATCTATGAAAGGCTTTCAAAAGTTCTTTATCAAGAATGTTTCCAGAGGGTTCCCACAAATTCTCCTCAGTTCCATAGCCTTCCCAAGACAGAAGATACTCCCATTTACCTCGACGTCTGTGTACGTCGAGGACCTCATGCACCTGGAACATGGAATCCGGTTCCGTAGCAACTGAGGGAGTGGCCGGTTCCTTCCTGGAGGACCAAGAAAGTATCAATGGTTTGAGTAATGAGACATGAAATGTATTATGGATGCCCATACTGCGAGGTAACTGGAGTAGATAGGAGACGGCTCCAACTCTACGAAGAACTGGGAAGGGTCCAATGTACTTAGGAGCCAGAAATGAGACGGCAGTCTCAACCGAATATTACGGGTACTGAACCACACCTTTGGACCAAGCCGAACGAGAGGTGCTGGGCGATGATGCAAGTTAGCGGTGCACTGGGCACGTTCAGAAGTACACATTAAGCGTGCTTTAACCTTGTTCCAGACTTGCTGTATCGACTGGGCCATATCTTGAGCAGCTGGTGAAGGGATAATCACTGGAACTGGCAGAGGCAACCAGGATTGATGTCCAAAAACCACCAAAAAGGGTGACACATCCATAGCTGAAGAAACATGAGTGTTCTGTGACAACTCTGCCCAGGGTACTAGCTCGGACCAGTTATCCTGTAGGTCATTGACATAGGAGCGGAGAAAGGTCTTGAGTGTCCGATTGGTCCTTTCAGATTGACCATTGGCTTGAGGGTGATAGGCAGATGTAAAACTCAGGGAAATATTAAATTTCTTGCACAAAGACAGCCAATACTTGGCCACAAACTGGGGTCCACGGTCCAATATTATTTCCTTAGGAAGACCGTGCAATCGAAATATATTCTTCAAAAACAACTGAGCAAGTTCTGGAGCAGAAGGGAGTCTAGGTAATGGGGTGAAATGGGCCATCTTAGAGAAACGGACCACCACAACCCAAATGACCGTATTATTTTGAGACACTGGAAGGTCTGTAATGAAGTCAGTGGAAATACTAGACCAGGGTTCCGTAGGGGCAGGGAGCGGTTGGAGTAGCCCCCATGGTTTCCTTTAGGTGGTTTCTGTTGAGCACAAATTGGACATGAGTCCACGTAATTCTTAACATCTTGTATCATGGTAGGCCACCAGTAGTGCCTGCAGAGCATCTCCAACATTCCGGGCTTGACCAGAATGTCCGGCCAATTTGGAATCATGGGCCCAACGGAGTATCTTCTCGCGAAGTCTACGAGGGATCACCATTTTTCTAGCAGGAACGGTGGTAGTAACGGCCAAAGAAATACAAGCAGGATCAATGATGTGAGCAGGAACCTCCAAAACATCCTCTGGTTCAAAGGATCTGGATAAGGCATACGCCTTCTGATTCTTGGCACCAGGATGGAAACAGAGTTGGAAGTTAAAACGTTCAAAGAAAAGTGCCCATCGGGCCTGATGGTGGTTCAAAAGTTGAGCTTCTTTAAGGTGTTCTAAATTCTTGTGATCGGTGAAGATGGTGAATCTGTGCTGTGCTCCTTCTAACCATGGCTGCCATTCCTGGAGCGCTAACTTCACAGCGAGAAGCTCTCGATCACCCACAGTATATCATTGTTCAGTAGGAGTGAACTTATGGGAGTAAAATGAACATGGCACCAGTTTCCCTGTAGGGGACAGCTGACTCAAGACAGCCCCAACACCTATAGCAAAGTCATCAATCTCCACCACAAACAGGCGTTTGGGGTCCGGGTGTTGGGGCTGACAGGGTGACAGGGTCCAGTGCAAAAGGCGTCTTTTATAGCTTGAAAGGCCGCAACGGCCTCTGGAGTCCAATTTCAAGGGTTTGCACCCTTCTTGGTTAAAGATGTGAGTGGAGCTAGCAGGGTAGAGTAGATAGCAATGAAACTTCTATAATAATTTGTAAAACCAAGAAAGCATTGTAAGGCGTGTAGACCAACCGGTTGGGGCCACTCTTGGATACCTTGTATCTAAGCAGGGTCCATGGAGAATCCTTGATTGGAAATGATGTACCCTAGGAAGGGTAACCTCTTACATTTGAATAAACATTTCTCAAGTTTTGCATATAGTTTATACTCTTTGAGATGTTGTAACACAGGACGCACATGTACACGATGTGACTATATATCTTTAGAAAAAATCAGGATATTGTCCAGGGAAATTACTACTGACGTATATAGCATATATCTGAAAATCTCGTTCATAAGTGCTGAAAAACCGCAGGGGCATTGCAAAGTCTGAAGGGCATCACCTTAACATCTCTAGTGTTAAACGCGGTTTTCCAGATATCCTCGGGCTGAATTCTAACCACGTTATAGGCTCCACACAAGTCTAATTTGGAAAAGATATGTGCCCCCTCGAGACGATCAAACAGTTTACTGATCAATGGTAACGGAAACCGATCCTTACGAGCTATGGCATTGAGTCCATGATAATCGATGCAAGGGCATAGGCTGCCATCCTTCTTCTTTACAAAGAAAAACCCTGTACCAGCAGGGAAGTCAGAAGTGTGAATAAAACCTTTCTCCAGGTTTTCTTGAATGTAATCCTTCATGGTTTGGGTCTCTACTTGTGACAAAGGACAGGTACGACCTCTGGGTGGTGTGGTACCAGGTAATTACTCAATGGCACAATTATTCTCTCAAAGAGGGGGCAAAATGTCTGCTTTCTGTTTGGAAAACACATCCTGGAATTCAAGATATTGAGAAGGAAATCCGGACAAGGTGTGGGTAGTCAATACCGGAATGATCGGTACTGTGGGTCGGATGCAATTCTTTTGACACTTGGGGCCCCACTGAATCAACTGTAGGGTTTGCCAGTTGAATTGTGGTTCATGAGCCTGTAACCAAGGAAGTCCTAGCACCACAGGATGCGTAGCTCGTTTCAACACAAAAAACTTAGTCTCTTCAGTATGCAGAGTACCAATGGTCAAACACAGATTGTCAGTTTGTTGAGTAACAAGTCCAGGAAGATGATCTCCTTGAATGGAGGCAATTCGGAGACTGATCTCCAAGGTACAAAGTGGAACGTCAAACAGTTTTACAATGTCCTTGATGATGAAAATGCCACCGGCCTTTGTATCCACAAGGGCAGTGGTCTCAAAACTTTGATCCTTGAATCTTAAGGATACTGGCAGCAAGAGCTGGGGGCCTGAGACAGTAGCACCTAAACTCGGGACCCCCGCCGGGCTTAGGCATTGGAGTTTCCAGGATGCACCGGGCAAGCTTGGAGAAGATGTTTGGCAGTGCCACAGTAAAGGCAAAGTCCCTCTCTCCGCTGGCGGAGATGCTCGGTCGGAGTTAAACGCCCACGATTCACCTCCATGAGAACTGTCACAGACATGGGTGGCGCCGTCATAGGAGGATTACTGGTGGTACGTGTCGTCTGGTGTCTGGGAATCTTTACATCTAGGCATTTCTGCTGGAGACAATGATCAATATTTCCAACAAGAGCAATCAAGTCTTCTAGAGACAGAGGAGTCTCATGGATGGAAAGTTCATCCTTCAGGCTGGAAGTTAATCCATTCAAATAGATAGCTGCCAGACAATCATCCAGCCATCCAAGTTCTGTATCCAGAGTCTTGAATTCCACGGTGTATTCAGACAAAGTTCTGAGTCCTTGACGAATGTGCAGAAGATCATGTCGAACAACTGTTTGACGCCCTGGATCTCCAAAAGTCTGTTTAAATAGAACCACAAAATCCCCAAGTTTGGTCAGACTGGGATCGGCTTGCTCCCACAAGGGAGATGCTCAGGCTAAGGCTTTTCCCTCCAATTGTGATAGAAGGAATAGCACTTTAGAACTCTCAGTAGGGAAGAGAGTAGGCTGTAGTGCGAATTGCATAAAACACTGGTTGAGAAATGCACGACAAAAACATGGATCTCCATCGTAACTTGCTTCTAGCAAGTGCTGTCTTAGGAATACCCACCGGATTGGCTATAGCCAAGTGTTGGATTTGAGCACGCAGATCGTCTACTGAGGACAGTAGATGTCTGATAATGTTGCTTAATGGTGACCGCCATGCAGATTAAGGTCTTAGAAACGGAAGACTCCGCTGAGTCCATCGCTTCAGCAACCTGTTGCGCGCGGAGGTTGACTCTTGACCGAGAGCAGATCTTCTGGGGGTAGGGATCCACAGGAGCCAGCTCAAGGGCGGAGCACTAGCGAGACTGGTACGTACTTCACCCTGGAAACCCAAGATATCCCCAAGAGGAGCTCGTATATATCCGGGTTGCTGGGACTTAGGTGACTTGCCCTGGAGGCCCGACACCCCCCTGAGAGGAGCTCGTAGGGATCCGTTTCGCTGGGTCTTAGGTGAATGATTGATCTCCAGCTGTAGAAGGTGTTGATCAGGATGATAGAGATGATCCGTAGGTAAGCTGAGTTCAGGATAAGAGACTGACGAGAGTCAGTGAACGAGCAAGGTCAGGGCTTACAGCAGACAAGAACAGAATCCATGGACAGGCCGAGGTCAGGGCTGGAGGCAGACAAGAGCAGAATCCAGGAACAAGCCGAGGTCAGGACTGGTAGCAGACGAGAGCAGGATCCAGGAACAAGCGAGGTCAGGACTGGTAGCAGACGAGAGCAGGATCCAGGAACAAGCCAAAGTCTGGACTGGTACAAGCGAGAGCTGAAGACAAGCGAACCAGCAACTAGCAATAAAGGGGACTGGATTCCTGAAGCGAAGAAGAAGCCTCAGCGACTTCCTTTTATCTGGGAGCTGCTGGGGCATGCCCTCGAGTTGGGTTCCGTCCTGGAACCTATATCCAGAGTCGTTGTCCGCACGCGCATGTGCATAGGGGCGTGGCCAAAGATAGCATCTGACTGGTGTTTCAGAGCGGGAGGTTCGGCGTTCGGTTTGGCAGGACACCGAGAGTGTCCGGGATCTGCTGGAATCGCAGGAGAGAGCACGCGAAGAGCTGGAACAGGTACCTGGGTAGGTCTACCGCAGGTCCTCTGGTCCCCCATGGGTACAGTGTTCGTCACAGCGGGACGTCTGGGCCTGGACGAGCTGGCGGCAGCAGCAGGGGAAGTCATGCCAGAATCTGGAAGGTGAGAGATGACGCGCACAGGCCAGCCACAGGCGGGGAACGTAACAGGACTTAGTTGAACACCTTATGAAAGTTGAAATACATCACATCTGGTTCACCCTTGTCCACATTTTTATTCATCCCTTCAAAAAAAATGTAGGAGATTTGTGTAGCAAGACTTCCCTTGGGTAAATCCATGCTGGCTGTGTCCCATTCAATCATGTCTATCTAAATGTTCTGTGATTTTATTCATTATAACAGTTTCCACGATTTTTCCCAGCAGTGAAGTCAGGATCACCGGTCTATAGTTACCCAGATCACCGCTGAAGCCCTTTTTAAATATTGGGATTACATTGGCCATCTTCCAGTCTTCAGGTACAATGGATGATTTTAATGATAGGTTAGATATTAATTGAAATAGGTCTGAAATTTCATTTTTTAGTTCTTTCAAAACCGGATGGTATACACCCCAGAGTTCTGAAGGAACTAAAAAATGAAATTTCAGACCTATTAGTAAAAATTTGTAACTTATCATTAAAATCATCCATTGTACCTGAAGACTGGAGGATAGCAAATGTAACCCCAATATTTAAAAAGGGCTCCAGGGGCGATCCGGGAAACTACAGACCGGTTAGCCTGACTTCAGTGCCAGGAAAAATAGTGGAAAGTGTTATAAACATCAAAATCACAGAACATATAGAAAGACATGGTTTAATGGAACAAAGTCAGCATGGCTTTACCCAGGGCAAGTCTTGCCTCACAAATCTGCTTCACTTTTTTGAAGGAGTTAATAAACATGTGGATAAAGGTGAACCGGTAGATATAGTATACTTGGATTTTCAGAAGGCGTTTGACAAAGTTCCTCATGAGAGGCTTCTAGGAAAAGTAAAAAGTCATGGGATAGGTGGCGATGTCCTTTCGTGGATTGCAAACTGGCTAAAAGACAGGAAACAGAGAGTAGGATTAAATGGGCAATTTTCTCAGTGGAAGGGAGTGGACAGTGGAGTACCTCAGGGTTCTGTGTTGGGACCCTTACTGTTCAATATATTTATAAATGATCTGGAAAGAAATACGACGAGTGAGATAATCAAATTTGCAGATGACACAAAATTGTGCAGAGTAGTTAAATCACAAGCAGATTGTGATAAATTGCAGGAAGACCTTGTGAGACTGGAAAATTGGGCATCCAAATGGCAGATGAAATTTAATGTGGATAAGTGCAAGGTGATGCATATAGGGAAAAATAACCCATGCTACAATTACACGATGTTGGGTTCCATATTAGGTGCTACAACCCAAGAAAGAGATCTAGGTGTCATAGTGGATAACACATTGAAATCGTCGGTTCAGTGTGCTGCGGCAGTCAAAAAAGCAAACAGAATGTTGGGAATTATTAGAAAAGGAATGATGAATAAAACGGAAAATGTCATAATGCCTCTGTATCGCTCCATGGTGAGACCGCACCTTGAATACTGTGTACAATTCTGGTCGCCGCATCTCAAAAAAGATATAATTGCGATGGAGAAGGTACAGAGAAGGGCTACCAAAATGATAAGGGGAATGGAACAACTCCCCTATGAGGAAAGACTAAAGAGGTTAGGACTTTTCAGCTTGGAGAAGAGACGACTGAGGGGGGATATGATAGAGGTGTTTAAAATCATGAGAGGTCTAGAACGGGTAGATGTGAATCGGTTATTTACTCTTTCGGATAGTAGAAGGACTAGGGGACACTCCATGAAGTTAGCATGGGGCACATTTAAAACTAATCGGAGAAAGTTCTTTTTTACTCAACGCACAATTAAACTCTGGAATTTGTTGCCAGAGAATGTGGTTAGTGCAGTTAGTATAGCTGTGTTTAAAAAAGGATTGGATAAGTTCTTGGAGGAGAAGTCCATTACCTGCTATTAAGTTCACTTAGAGAATAGCCACTGCCATTAGCAATGGTTACATGGAATAGACTTAGTTTTTGGGTACTTGCCAGGTTCTTATGGCCTGGATTGGCCACTGTTGGAAACAGGATGCTGGGCTTGATGGACCCTTGGTCTGACCCAGTATGGCATTTTCTTATGTTCTTAACCCTGGGGTGTATACCATCCAGTCCAGGTGATTTGCTAGTCTTTACACACACTCACACACACACACACACACACACACACACCCACCCCAGTTACCTCCCTGATCATTTTTGCTCTCTCTCATGTACACACCTGTCATCACCTTCCCAGCCTACTCCCATTCCAACCCCAGGTCTCCCTCTTATCTTAGCCCCTATCCTCTCCACCAATGTTAATTTCAGATTGGAAGATCAATTCACAGTGTGTTCTGTCCTCTTCAGCCTTCCCCTGCCTCAAAGTGCCTCTTAGCTTTTGTCCCTGCAGCACTACCGCCAAGAAGGGGCTTGCTCAGTGTTTTTTTACTCCTCATCCTTGGCCTGGTACAAGCACTGAAATGCTGCTTCCGCTCTCCTGTTTCCTAGGATCCCTGCCACCCCTCCCCTATGCTGCTTGAACCTCGTGGCTGCCTCGTCTCATCATAAGCACAGCCCCCACTCTCACGAGCCCCGCATAGCTACCATACCAAACTTTCCGGTATTACGATGTCGGCAGTCGGGCAGGCAGCAGTCACACAGCAGCGGGTACCAGGACGAGGGGCAGGCAGCAAAGAGGTTTCGTACTTCTGAGCCATGCTTGATAAGTTCTGTTCCTGTCTGCTTTTGGGGAAACTGTGGTGTTCAGAATCCCTGAACATTTAAGTTGAAATGCACTCCCATTAATTGTCTGCAACTTGTACTGCAAACTCCAGGCTGTAATAGAAATTAGTCCCTTGGAGTCTCTGGCATGGAATCCTTTTAATCTGTGCAGGCCAGCCAGGAGTACTGGGACTATGAGAAAGGCTTTTCTGCTTATGTGACAGACGTAGAGCATTGCCAGAGTTGCCTCAAGCAGATGAAAACCCAGTTCCAGGTTCTGTTTGGAGTAAAAAGGGAGATGGCCCATGGTTGTCAAAGATACATGGAAGCAGAAAATATGAGAATCCAGTCTTCTACATAGAGCTGGACTTACTGATTGACAATGGTATTAAACTCATCACATCCAAGATTAGCCACAGGCTAGTGATAAAGACCACTTTTATCTTATTGTAAGAGGTATAAGATTTATATGCAGGGGAGATTCAGGTAATAGAAAATCCACTCATGTGTAGAGTGCACTCCACCTCCTGAAAATCCTAAGATCCAGCATTTGAAATTGTGCACGCTAGCTCGAGAAATCAGTCCCACAGACACCCTGAGACTACTCGCCATGCCACAATAGGTAATACTTAACATCCAGCAAATATGATTTGTTCTTCTACTTACAACCCAACAGTGAATTTTATTCCTTCACGTCAAGACAGCAACAGCAGTATCAGTGTCCTGCAGCAAAATCTCAGCGTCTTAGGAGCAAGATGTCAACGTGCTGACAGACTGCCTTTCATTGCCTCTCACTCACCAACTTCTCTTGAAGACTTTCTTCCACAACTCTCGCAACTCTGCCGTCAACTGAGTCTCTCTCTCAGTCCTGGCTTCTCCGTCTCTCTGGGTTGCAGTGCTTCTTTCAGTTTCTGTTTCTCTGTACCTTTCTCTGCTAAAAACCTCACCCTGAATAGTTATGGGGCTTGGTCAGAAAGTTCAAATTCTTTGCAAATCTTGTCAGCGAGTTAGTTAACCTTCTTCCCCTCTGTATACTACTATTCATAGAAATGTGACGGCAGAAAAAGTCCGTATGGCCTTTCTACTCTGCCCATCAGCCCAATTAATTTACCTTTATAATTCCCATCACCCCCTCAGAGATCCCCTGGGTTTATCCCATGCTTTCCTGAATTCAGATCCTGGTTTTGCCTCCCCCACCTCCAGTGGGAGATAATTCCATGCATCCACCTCCCTCTCTGTAAAGAAACCTTTCCTAAGATTACTCCTGAAACCCCTGCCTCCTTCATCTCAAGACCTCTCATTCTAGATCCTCCTTTCCATTGAAAGAGGATCACCTCCTGTGCATGGAAACCTCTGAGGCACCTGATTGTCTCTATCCTATCTCCCCTCTCTTGCCTTTCCTCCAGGGTGTACATGTTTAGATCTTTACGTCTATCCCCATTTGCTTTAGAACAGAGACAGGCAGCAGTTGACAGGGGTAAATGGGGTAAATTTCTTCTTTCAGGGCCTTCCTCCCCAAGGAATGAAACTGATCTTTTTCCTCTTGGATTACAGCACCACACAGCACACAGGTTTGCAAAGCAATACCCAAAAAACAAGCTGAGCAGGTTTAAACGCCTCCCACCTGTGGTAGGACTCAACCATCCCCAAACAAAAGCTGTGGCTGGGGACAGCCCTGCCACCACCTCCCACAGATATCTTTCCCTGCTTAAAGTCTGCTGCACCTGCAGGCAGTTTCTGTTCTCCGCCAGCTTAGGAATCCCTTGGCTCACTCGGTTTCCATGGCCTCGTCGCTGACTTCCTCTTCTGAGGGGTGGCTTGTTCCCTCTTCCTCCTCCTGGATTTCTCCTGCCAGAATGAATTCCATCTCCTCCTCTTCATCTCCTCGGGCCCCTGGTAGCTCCTCCCCACCCTTTTAACTATTGCCCTGATTCGTCCCGGGTGGACCGGCCCCTTTCCTGCCACAGGACATTCCAAGGTGTTCTACTTGGTTGGGGAGGACCTATCAACTTAGTTGGCTCCCTCCCCGCAGAGAAAGCCCCTTTGGCTCCATCCTGGGATCCCTTTAGGTTATTACTGAACTTAGTGTTGCCTGCTACTAGCCAGAGTTGACAGCTTCTCCTCCATTTTTCTGATGGGCTGCTGGGCTGGTGTTGAAGCCTTACTCCTTCACAACCTCCATACTTTGGACAGCGGAACAAGAGGTAAAGACACAAGCTTTGCCTTCCATCCTCCTGTACCTCCTTTCTTTGAAACATAGAAACATAGAAATGACGGCAGAAGAAGACCAAATGGCTCACCTAGTCTGCCCAGCAAGCTTCATACATTTTTTCTCTCATACTTATCTGTTTCTCTTAGCTCTTGGTTCTATTTTCCTTCCACCCCCACCATTAATGTAGAGAGCAGTGATGGAGCTGCATCCAAGTGAAATATCTAGCTTGATTAGTTAGGGGTAGTAGGGGTAGTAACCGCTGCAGTGGGCAGTGGATCAAGAGGTAAAGACACAAGCTTTGCCTTCCATCCTCCTGTACCTCCTTTCTTTGGGCAGTGGATCAAGAGGTAAAGACACAAGCTTTGCTTTCCATCCTCCTGTACCTCCTTTCTTTGGGCAGTGGATCAAGAGGTAAAGATGCAAGCTCTGCCTTCCACCCTCCTGTACCTCCTTTCTTTGGGCAGTGGATCAAGAGGTAAAGATGCAAGCTTTGCCTTCCATTCTCCTGTACCTCCTTTCTTTGGGCAGTGGATCAAGAGGTAAAGACGCAAGCTCTGCCTTCCACCCTCCTGTACCTCCTTTCTTTTGGCAGTGGATCAAGAGGTAAAGATGCAAGCTTTGCCTTCCATTCTCCTGTACCTCCTTTCTTTGGGCAGTGGATCAAGAGGTAAAGATGCAAGCTCTGCCTTCCACCCTCTTGCACCTCCTTTCTTTGGGCAGTGGATCAAGAGGTAAAGATGCAAGCTCTGCCTTCCTCCCTCCTGTACCTCCTTTCTTTGGGCAGTGGATGAAGAGGTAAAGATGCAAGCTCTGCCTTCCACCCTCCTGTACCTCCTTTCTTTGGGCAGTGGATCAACAGGTAAAGACGCAAGCTCTGCCTTCCACCCTCCTGTACCTCCTTTCTTTGGGCAGTGGATCAAGAGGTAAAGACGCAAGCTCTGCCTTCCACCCTCCTGTACCTCCTTTCTTTGGGCAGTGGATCAAGAGGTAAGACGCAAGCTCTGCCTTCCACCCTCCTGTACCTCCTTTCTTTGGGCAGTGGATCAAGAGGTAAAGATGCAAGCTTTGCCTTCCATTCTCCTGTACCTCCTTTCTTTGGGCAGTGGATCAAGAGGTAAAGATGCAAGCTCTGCCTTCCACCCTCCTGTACCTCCTTTCTTTGGGCAGTGGATCAAGAGGTAAAGATGCAAGCTCTGCCTTCCTCCTTCTTGTACCTCCTTTCTTTGGGCAGTGGATCAAGAGGTAAAGATGCAAGCTCTGCCTTGTACCCTCCTGTACCTCCTTTCTTTGGGCAATGGATCAAGAGGTAAAGACTCAAGCTCTGCCTTCCACCCTCCTGTGCCTCCTTTCCTTGGGCTGTGGATCAAGAGGTAAAGATGCAAGCTCTGCCTTCCACCCTCCTGTACCTCCTTTCTTTGGGCAGTGGATCAAGAGGTAAAGATGCAAGCTCTGCCTTCCACCCTCCTGTTGTTGCAGTCCCGGGCCGTGCCCCGGGTCCTCCACCTACCTCGGGGGCGGCCCGGGCCGTTTCGGGGCTTCCCTGGGTCATTCACGGCAACCTCTGGGCCTGCAGGCCTTCCAGCACGTCTCTCCCTCCTCGGGAGAAACGCCGACGTCCAGACGCGGCTGGCCCCGCCCCCTGACACGCGCGGGGGGGAGGAGCCCCATTTAAAGGGGCCAGCGCGGGAGAATCCTCAGCTGCACTGAGGATGACGTCAGACGCCTCAGGGTACTGTACCCTGCATCGAGCTCTCATCTGTGCCTTGCAACAAGGTTCCTGGACTTGCCCTGTGATTGCTCCGTTCCTGGTTGTCTTCGTCCCGCTTCTGCCTGCTTCCCTTGCTTCAGATTCTTCTGGCTCTGATTCCTGGACTGGCTTCGGATTCTTCTGGCTCTGACTCCTGGACTGACTTCGGATCGCTCTCTGGCTCCGACTCTGGACCGGCTGCGCATCACCCTTGGACTCTGACTCCTGGATTTCCTACGACCTGCTGGAGGCGCCAGCCATCCAGAACCACGACCTGCAGGAGGCGCCTGCATCCGGACCACCCACAACATCAGGAAGTCGCCTAAGTCCCAGCGGCCGAGTCCCTACGGGCCCCTCCTGGGGGGACTTTGGCTTCCAGGGTGAATCGTCTAAAGTCCCAGCGGCTGGATTCCTAAGGGCTCCTCCCGGGGGAGTGCCGGTCTCCAGGGCGAAGAATCTTATTCTTCGGTCCTACACCGTCCATCCGTCCAGAGGAGGTCGAGTCCTTGGTCGCAGAGGACTTCTCCCTAGACCAGAGCGTCAGCCAGCACCGAGTTTCCGAACCGCCTCCTGGTTGGGACATTCGCTGTGGTCCTCCACGGCACTCCATCTTCTGTTCCAACCAGCCCAAGGGTTCATGAACACAACACCTGTACCTCCTTTCTTTGGGCAGTGGATCAAGAGGTAAAGATGCAAGCTCTACCTTCCACCCTCCTGTACCTCCTTTCTTTGGACAGTGGATCAAGAGGTAAATATGCAAGCTCTGCATTCCACCCTCCTGTACCTCCTTTCTTTGGGCAGTGGATCAAGAGGTAAAGATGCAAGCTCTGCCTTCCACCCTCCTGTACCTCCTTTCTTTGCTCAGGGATCAAGAGGTAAAGACGCAAGCTCTGCCTTCCTCCTTCCTGTACCTCCTTTCTTTGGGCAGTGGATCAAGAGGTAAAGATGCAAGCTCTGCCTTCCACCCTCCTGTACCTCCTTTCTTTGGGCAGTGGATCAAGAGGTAAAGATGCAAGCTCTGCCTTCCACCCTCCTGTGCCTCCTTTCTTTGGGCAGTGGATCAAGAGGTAAAGATGCAAGCTCTGCCTTCCACCCTCCTGCGCCTCCTTTCTTTGGGCAGTGGATCAAGAGGTAAAGCTGCAAGCTCTGCCTTCCACCCTCCTGTACCTCCTTTCTTTGGGCAGTGGATCAAGAGGTAAAGACGCAAGCTCTGCCTTCCACCCTCCTGTGCCTCATTTCTTAGGGCAGTGGATCAAGAGGTAAAGATGCAAACTCTGCCTTCCACCCTCCTGTACCTCCTTTCTTTGCCCAGGGATCAAGAGGTAAAGACGCAAGCTCTGCCTTCCTCCTTCCTGTACCTCCTTTCTTTGGGCAGTGGATCAAGAGGTAAAGATGCAAGCTCTGCCTTCCACCCTCCTGTACCTCCTTTCTTTGGGCAGTGGATAAAGAGGTAAAGATGCAAGCTCTGCCTTCCACCCTCCTGTTGTTGCAGTCCCGGGCCGTGCCCCGGGTCCTCCACCTACCTCGGGGGCGGCCCGGGCCGTTTCGGTGCTTCCCCGGGTCATTCACGGCAACCTCCGGGCCTGCAGGCCTTCCAGCACGTCTCTCCCTCCTCGGGAGAAATGCCGACGTCCAGACGTGGCTGGCCCCGCCCCCTGACACGCACGGGGGGGAGGAGCCCCATTTAAAGGGGCCAGCACGGGAAAATCCTCAGCTGCACTGAGGATGACGTCAGACGCCTCAGGGTACTGTACCCTGCATCGAGCTCTCATCTGTGCCTTGCAATAAGGTTCCTGGACTTGTCCTGTGATTGCTGCGTTCCTGGTTGTCTTCGTCCCGCTTCTGCCTGCTTCCCTTGCTTCGGATTCTTCTGGCTCTGACTCCTGGACTGGCTTCGGATTCTTCTGGCTCTGACTCCTGGACTGACTTCGGATCGCTCTCTGGCTCCGACTCTGGACCGGCTGCGCATCACCCTTGGACTCTGACTCCTGGATTTCCTACGACCTGCTGGAGGCGCCAGCCATCCAGAACCACGACCTGCAGGAGGCGCCTGCATCCGGACCACCCACAACATCAGGAAGTCGCCGAAGTCCCAGCGGCCGAGTCCCTACGGGCCCCCCCGGGGGGGACTTTGGCTTCCAGGGTGAATCGTCTAAAGTCCCAGCGGCTGGACTCCTAAGGGCTCCTCCCGGGGGAGTGCCAGTCTCCAGGGTGAAGAATCCTCTTCTTCGGTCCTACACCGTCCATCCGTCCAGAGGAGGTTGAGTCCTTGGTCGCAGAGGACTTCTCCGTAGACCAGAGCGTCAGCCAGCACCGAGTTTCCGAACCGCCTCCTGGTTGGGACATTCGCTGTGGTCCTCCACGGCACTCCATCTTCTGTTCCAACCAGCCCAAGGGTCCATGAACACAACACCTGTACCTCCTTTCTTTGGGCAGTGGATCAAGAGGTAAAGATGCAAGCTCTACCTTCCACCCTCCTGTACCTCCTTTCTTTGGACAGTGGATCAAGAGGTAAATATGCAAGCTCTGCCTTCCACCCTCCTGTACCTCCTTTCTTTGCCCAGGGATCAAGAGGTAAAGACGCAAGCTCTGCCTTCCTCCTTCCTGTACCTCCTTTCTTTGGGCAGTGGATCAAGAGGTAAAGATGCAAGCTCTGCCTTCCACCCTCCTGTACCTCCTTTCTTTGGGCAGTGGATCAAGAGGTAAAGATGCAAGCTCTGTCTTCCACCCTCCTGTGCCTCCTTTCTTTGGGCAGTGGATCAAGAGGTAAAGATGCAAGCTCTGCCTTCCACCCTCCTGTACCTCCTTTCTTTGGGCAGTGGATCAAGAGGTAAAGATGCAAGCTCTGCCTTTCACCCTCCTGTACCTCCTTTCTTTGGGCAATGGATCAAGAGGTAAAGATGCAAGCTCTGCCTTCCACCCTCCTGTACCTCCTTTCTTTGGGCAGTGGATAAAGAGGTAAAGATGCAAGCTCTGCCTTCCACCCTCCTGTTGTTGCAGTCCCGGGCCGTGCCCCGGGTCCTCCACCTACCTCGGGGGCGGCCCGGGCCGTTTTGGTGCTTCCCCGGGTCATTCACGGCAACCTCCGGGCCTGCAGGCCTTCCAGCACGTCTCTCCCTCCTCGGGAGAAATGCCGACGTCCAGACGCGGCTGGCCCCGCCCCCTGAAACGCACGGGGGGGAGGAGCCCCATTTAAAGGGGCCAGCACGGGAAAATCCTCAGCTGCACTGAGGATGACGTCAGACGCCTCAGGGTACTGTACCCTGCATCGAGCTCTCATCTGTGCCTTGCAATAAGGTTCCTGGACTTGTCCTGTGATTGCTGCATTCCTGGTTGTCTTCGTCCCGCTTCTGCCTGCTTCCCTTGCTTCGGATTCTTCTGGCTCTGACTCCTGGACTGGCTTCGGATTCTTCTGGCTCTGACTCCTGGACTGACTTCGGATCGCTCTCTGGCTCCGACTCTGGACCGGCTGCGCATCACCCTTGGACTCTGACTCCTGGATTTCCTACGACCTGCTGGAGGCGCCAGCCATCCAGAACCACGACCTGCAGGAGGCGCCTGCATCCGGACCACCCACAACATCAGGAAGTCGCCTAAGTCCCAGCGGCCGAGTCCCTACGGGCCCCCCCGGGGGGGACTTTGGCTTCCAGGGTGAATCGTCTAAAGTCCCAGCGGCTGGACTCCTAAGGGCTCCTCCCGGGGGAGTGCCGGTCTCCAGGGTGAAGAATCCTCTTCTTCGGTCCTACACCATCCATCCGTCCAGAGGAGGTCGAGTCCTTGGTCGCAGAGGACTTCTCCCTAGACCAGAGCGTCAGCCAGCACCGAGTTTCCGAACCGCCTCCTGGTTGGGACATTCGCTGTGGTCCTCCACGGCACTCCATCTTCTGTTCCAACCAGCCCAAGGGTCCACGAACACAACAGCTGTACCTCCTTTCTTTGGGCAGTGGATCAAGAGGTAAAGATGCAAGCTCTACCTTCCACCCTCCTGTACCTCCTTTCTTTGGACAGTGGATCAAGAGGTAAATATGCAAGCTCTGCATTCCACCCTCCTGTACCTCCTTTCTTTGGGCAGTGGATCAAGAGGTAAAGATGCAAGCTCTGCCTTCCACCCTCCTGTACCTCCTTTCTTTGCCCAGGGATCAAGAGGTAAAGACGCAAGCTCTGCCTTCCTCCTTCCTGTACCTCCTTTCTTTGGGCAGTGGATCAAGAGGTAAAGATGCAAGCTCTGCCTTCCAACCTCTTGTACCTCCTTTCTTTTGGCAGTGGATCAAGAGGTAAAGATGCAAGCTCTGCCTTAAGAACATAAGAACATAATAACATGCCATACTGGGTCAGTCCAAGGGTCCATCAAGCCCAGCATCCTGTTTCCAACAGTGGCCAATCCAGGCCATAAGAACCTGGCAAGTACCCAAAAACTAAGTCTATTGCATGTCATCACATCGCCAAAAGAGCGGGCTATTTAATTCATGAGACTGGTTTAATGCAGTCACTGTCCCGTCACTTTGGAGAGTTCCATGAGACTTGGCGTCCTTTAAGAAGAAGTTGCTACACCAACAGCTAAGTTATATTTATTATTGTGGAAGTTTCTTACATGTGACAGCCTTTGTCTTTGCCTTCAGATTGATATTGAGTCAAACATAAGCTATTGATTAAAAGTGAGCTACTACCTGAAGGGCACAGATAGATAATATCGAAAAATCCTTTGAAGCACTTTGGTGCCTTTCTTTAACTCACCAACTGCAAATGAATGAAAAGACTGGATGGCTTAGATTCACTCTTAGTACGTCGCCTGGCTTGCTGATGCAGTTCTGATCACATAGAGACTATTTTTATTCAGTTGGTGAAGAGCATCGATTCAATTTGATCGATACCTTTTGTATATTTAGCATTTTGCTTATAGGAACGTGCAGTGGCTCTTTGTTTTTTGATTTATGAACTTTTCCTCCAGGAACTTGTCCAAACCCTTTTTAAACCCAGGTACATTAACATCTTTCACCATGTCCATGCCACTCATTATTTTGTAGACCTGTATCCAGCTTCCCTCAGCCATCTCTTCTCCAGGCTGAAGAGTCCTAACCTCTTTAGTCTTTCCTCATAGGGGAATTGTTCCATCCTCTTTATCATCTTGGTTGCCCTTCTCTGTACCTTCTCTAATTCTGTTATATCTTTCTTGAGATGTGGTGACCAGAACTGCATACAATACTCAAGAATGTATAGTCATAGGTTTCTATACTATTTCCAGTCCTTTTCAACATTTGCCTAAAACTACATGCACAGCTGCCCGATCCTTTGCTGTAAAAGCAAACATCTGTGCAGATGATGTCCAGCTCATCCTTCCAAAGGACCTCAACTTACAAACAGCTATAAAAAAGCTAAGTACATGAGTTACAGCCATCCCAGAATAGACGAAAACAACAAACCACATCTAAACCCAAACTAAACAGAGATTGTGTGGATATAAAATATGCACAGACTCGTCCCTGATCTGAAAATCCCATTCAGATTCTCTGAGCTCCTGCTAACATCACAGGTAAAAAGCTTTGGATTCCTGCTGGACAGGGCCAGCTATAAAGCAAATGATGCTCTGGGTGAAAATCAGCTCCCTGCTGGCTCGCCAGTATAGAACAATCCAACAACAACCCAAAAGCTTTATTTAATATTGTGAAAGCCATCACAAACCGTAACAGTCATAACCATAAATATCCTAAAACAGATTCCTTAACTGAATCGTGTAACTCATTTGGAAGATTTTTTTAATCAAAAATATAATTACAACCTTCCCAACATCTCTTCCACTAACTTCTTCTATCTCACTGCTTCAGACTTGGGACACTTTCAAGACCATGGCCAGCACTGAAATCTTACAAATAATCTCTAAAGTGAAACCTTCTCATCCTCTTTCACCATGTTCTTTCAGTTTACTCAAGGCAATCAAAGATGACATAGCCTTACCAGTTGCTAATATTCTCAATTCCTCATTGTTATTGGCACTTCTCCAGACTCCTTAAAAATAGCTGGCTGTTACTCCTATTCCGAAAAAAATGACCACTACTCCAGATTTCTTCAACTTCCGTCCAATCTCTTCCTTACACATTCCTTGCCAAAATAATGGAATCAGTTGTTTTAAAACAGCTTACAACCTTCCTGAGGGGGGATATGATAGAGGTCTTTAAAATCTTGAGAGGTCTAGAATGGGTAGATGTGAATAAGTTATTTACACTTTTGGATAATAGAAGGACTAGGGGGCAATCCATGAAGTTAGCAAGTAGCACATATAGAGGTAGATCTTAGAAAAGTACGCGCGCGCGTATTTTTGTTCGCGCAACCGGCGCAAACAAAAGTACGTCGTATTTTATAAGATATGCGCATAGCCGTGCGTATCTTATAAAATCCGGGGTCAGCGCGCGCAAGGCTGCGCAATATCGGCAGCCTGCGTGCGCTGAGCCACACAGCCTGCCTCCGTTCCCGAAATCGGAGCGGCATCGGAGGGAACTTTCCTTCCGCGTCCCCCCACCTTCCCCTCCCTTCACCTATCTAACCCACCCCCCAGCCCTAACTAAATCCCCCCCTACCTTTGTTGCACAAGTTACGCCTGCTTGAGGCAGGCGTAAATTGTGCGCACCGCCTTGGCATTCCCCTGCACAGGCCGCAGTGCTGGGAGACTCGGGACCACCCTCCCGGCCCGCCCCCAAACTATCACCACGCCCGCGGACCCACCCCGGACATGCCCCCTGACACGCCCCCGGACACACTCCCGGTCTGCCAACACGCCCCTGGACACGCCCCCTCCTGCCCCTTTTACGAAGCTCCGGGACTTACACGCATCCCAGGGCTTTGTGCGTGCCGGTGGCCTATGCAAAATAGGCGTGCTGGCGCATGAGTGTCCTGCGCGCGTTAATCCGGAAGGATTTACGTGCGCAGGGCTTTTAAAATCTACCCCTTAAGATTTAAGACTGATAAGGACGGACCAAACTAGAAGTTATTACTTGTAACCTACAAATGCATTTTCATGCTAAATTAAAACCGCCTAATATGTTCCTAACAAACAAGCTTAACTTACACACATACTTTTTTATACTAAATTGTTACCGTTCTATTTTGGCACATGGTTAATTTGTAATCTATACCACTCATATTTTTTCATTATTGTGCCTTTTTGTAAACCATTGTGATGGTTATCTAACTCAACAATGGTATAGAAGTGTTTTTAAATAAATAAAAATACATAAATAAATTGGAGAAAATTCTTTTTCACTCAATGCATAATAAAGCTCTGGAATTTGTTGCCAGAGGATGTGGTTAGTGCAGTTAGTGTAGCTGGGTTCAAAAAAGGTTTGGATAAGTTCTTGGAGGAGAAGTCCATTAATGGCTATTAATCAAGTTTACTTAGGGAATAGCCACTGCTATTAATTGCATCAGTAGCATGGGATCTTCTTAGTGTTTGGGTAATTGCCAGGTTCTTATGGCCTGAATTGGCCACTGTTGGAAACAGGATGCTAGGCTTGATGGACCCTTGGACTGACTCAGCATGGCAATTCCTTATGTTCTTATGTTCCTTGATGACCACTCACTACTAGATCAATACCAATTTGGTTTTAGACCTAACTACAGTATAGAAATGCTATTAATCTCTAGCACCAATATCATTCATCGTGGATTTGATACAGGAACTTCATCTATATCTCTATTTTTTAGATCTCTCTGCTGCTTTTGATACAATAAATCATGAAATCCTACTTGCTCGCCTCTCCAACATAGGTATATCCGTGATAGTACACACCTGGTTTCAATCATATCTAACAAATAGATATCAACACATTTTCATAAATCAAGCAAGCTCCACTCCTTTTCCTTTAAATACAGGTGTCTCACAAGGATCTGCCTTATCAGCAGCATTATTTAATATATATCTCACACCTATTTGTCAGCTACTATCTACTCTAGACGTTTCATATCGTATTTATGCTGATGATATTCAATTCTATTTCCCAACTAAGATCAACTGGAACTCAACTCTGAAATTTCTTGAACTTTGCCTATCTACAGTAAAATAAAATGGCTATTGTATAATAAACTCAGCTTAAAACTTTCAAAAACGAAATTAATGATTTTAGGAAACCCACGATTTGATAATATTCCCAAATCAATCCTCATTGTATCCAAAGATTACTTCCTGTTTGCTTGACATAAAACTATTGTAAAGCTTGTTGCTAGGTTATGTTACAATGTGAACCGGGGTGATGTTTTTAACGTGCCCCGGTATATAAAAAAAATCTTTAAATAAATAAATAAATAAATTGACAACATAACTACCAATATTACTAAACAGGTACGTAATCTTGGCATTATACTAGTCCCAAAGCTAGATATATCCATATACATTAAATCTCTAATCAAATCCTCCTTCTATAAACTTTGACTTCTCAAGCATATCAAGCCACTACTCAATCCTACCCTCTTCCGCACAGTACTTCAATCTTTGATCCTTACTGGTTTAGACTACTGAAACTATTTGTTTTTAGGTTTACCTCAATCTACCACCCATCCACTTCATCTTTTACAGAATGCGGCAGCACGGCTTCTCTCTAACTGTAAGCTTCACGATCACATATCTCCAGTACTTTATCAATTGTACTGGCTACCAATCAAATGGCTCATTCAATATAAAACCTTGACGACCATACACAATCTCATCTACAACAATAACACCTCCTGGTTGTCTGCTACATTACACTTATATACTCTCTGTACAAACCTTAGATCTAAGAATCAGCTTCTTTTAAAAGTTCCATCCCCAAAAATAACCAGACTGACTATGACAAGAGCTCATGCTTTTTCAATCGCAGACCCTATATTATGGAACACCTTACCCGTTGACATAAGATTACTCACCAATAAAAAAGTCCACTTTAAAAGAGGACTTAAACACCACCTTTTCACACAAGCCCTTCCAGACTTAAGTGCATCATAATGCACACTTCATTTATTTCCTTTCCTGAACTTTATTTCTCTGTCATGTCATTTTAAGTTTATTTATTTTTATTTAAAATTATTTATGCTTACTGTTTTTATATGTAAATGCAGTCAAAGCGGTTCACAATAATACGTAATAAAATGGCACATTCATAAAATAAGTTAAAAGTGAAAATAAAATAAAAATAATAATATAAGTCTATAAAACAATACATAACGTAAAAGCAAAGTAAAGAAGAATGAAAGTGAAGGGATAATGGGAGGGAGGTAGGATAGGTGGAAGAGGAGGGATAATTAAGCGGCACGGTTGGGATTGAAAGCGCATTTAAAAAGAAAAGTTTTCAAATTCTTTTTAAACTTCAGTCCACAAAATGCAATATCCTTGTTCTTAAAAAAAGCAGTAAAGATTTTATCTTTATCTAACTCCTGAACAAATGTTGCATAGAGAGTTGATCTATTATGTATAACATCTACTGACTCTTCCAAGAAAGTGGATACCCCCAAGGTTTCTATGTCAGTCTGTTCTGCATATTGATATTTCCTGATGTCTCTAGACCCATGCAGGTAAGACGGAGACATTTTCTTTCCCTGAAAAGTAAATTAGTAGCAATGGGTGCGAGTTTCTTTTTGAAATATCCATGTCAATGTATGATTACATTTCAAGGGAAAAAGTTTAGTTTTACAGACCCTCTTCAGTTGGAAACATTTTTGTCAGATAGAAATCAAGGTAATGGTAATGTAAATGGTACATAAAGAATGAATACTCTCCTCAATCCATGTGAGAATATGGTAGCATAATGATTGTTAATATGCTGTGTAATTATTATGTTTTCTAATTTAAATCCCCCCCATATTATGGGTGATTATGTGATATATATTTGTTATGATGTATTCTTTTGTGAATTAATAATAACATGATTAATGTAAAATTGCCTCTATCTATGTTTTAAATCATGGAAAATTTAATAAATTATAAATTAAAAAAAAAATTCTTTTTAAACTTTCTCACGTTGTCTCAGGTTCTCAGGAATAGAATTCCAGAGTTGTGGTCGGCGACCGAGAATGCACGATGTCTTGTAATATGAAGACAGGCAATTGTCATGGTGGGTACTTGGAAAAGATTTTTTTTGAGCAGGGCGTAGACTTCTGTTAGGTTTGTATATGCGATGAATCATCAAATTAAAGGTTATGGCTCATGGTAAGTATTTTGTATAAATTCAACAGGTAGCCAGTACAAGGAGTAAAGGATGGGCGAAATGTGCTCTCTACGGGATTTACAAGTTAAAATATGAGTGGCAGCATTCTGAATGAACTGTGAGGGGTGAATTACATTATTGTTTAGGCCAAATAACAGAGCATTGCAATAGTCAAGACTGCTGAAAATTAAGGACTGTAAGATGGTTCTAAAGTCTTCCAGGTATAGTAAAGGGCGTAGCTCTTTTAGGCCCGGATTTTGAAAGGTTTACGCGCGTTACAGAGCCTTATGTGCACCGGGCCAATTTTCAAAGGCCCGGTCATGCGGATAAATCCTGGGGCCAAAGAAAAGGGGCGGGGCTAGAGGCCCCCAGCACGGCGGCCATTTGCCGCTGGGCACAGGGATTGTGAGCTGGCAGGGTGCCAGCGCGTGCTGCTTGCACCTCCCCCGAGGCAGGTGCAAAAAGGTAGGTCAAAGGTTTGGGGGGGTTAGGATAGGGCTAGGGGGCGGGAAGGGATAGGAAGGTCAGGCAAGGGGGTAGGGAAGTTCCCTCCCAGGCCGCTCCTAAATTGGAGCAGCCTGGGAGAGAACTGGGGAAGGCTGCGAGTGTCGGCGCGCGCAGCTGAATTAATATGCACCCCCTTACGTGCGCCGACCCCCGATTTTATAACATGCGTCCAGTGTGCGCAAGCGCATTTTTAAAAAATCTACCCCTTAATGTTTTATATTATTCTTATTTTATTTTATGTTTACTATTTAATTATGTATGTTTTATTTATAACCCGCCCAGAACTTTGAAGGGTGTGGGAAATAAATAATTTTTAAATAAATAAAATAAATACATTGGCAATGTGTTATGAATCGCTCTGCCCGCGGGTTTCCCCGCGAGCAGGCTCCGTTGACTCACCCATGCTGATCTTCACCGACGCAGCAGGACGCCGCCATCGGCCTGCCCATGCGGGCCAGAGGCCGCCTGCAATCCTCTTCTGCTCCGCTGGGGCTCCCCGCAGCGGCTGGAGCCACTGCCGACGTCAGGGCCTGCTCCTCAGGCCCTGTTCTGCGTCTGACGCACAGATGCTGTGCAGGCTGCTGGCCATGGTCCTGCACAGCATCTGTTTCCTGCTCCTAGGCGCATGGCCGCATCTTCTTCCTTCATTTTAAGGGCCAGATACAGGAAGTGTCTTGGCCCCACCTTGGTGACTGTTTCCTGCTTCAGCCCTATACAGGACTGCTCCGTCAGTTGTTCCTGGCCTTGCACCATCATGGAGTCTTCGCTCTGGAGGCTCCTGCCTGCCAGAACCTGTGTAAGGTCTTCTTGTCTTGTGGAGCTCCTCATCGTGCTGTCTTCTCGTCATGCCATGTTATGTCTTCATGCCTGAGGTCCTCGTCCAGGTGTCTTGATCTTCTACGTCCTGGTGTTCCTGCCTTCCGTGATGTTCCTTCCTACGTCTCGCCTTCAACGGTCTCGAGCCTTCTGGTCCGGTAGGCCGGGGGTCCCTCAGATGCAGTACTCCTGCTGGTGGACGGCTGTCCTGTGCTCCTGAGCCGTCAAGTCCTGGTTGTGTGTTCCTGTGCTGTCCTGCTCCTGTCGTGGTCCATGACCAGCCTCTGGGGCTGTGTAGGGCACGTACTGGGACAGGGTGGTCCGCGACTCAGTCCCGCGGGTGGCCTAAGTAGGGCGCCCTGAGAGACAGTGCCAATGTCCATGCCTTGCGTTGCCTTTGTGGATGTCAAGAGACTTCGTGCTATGTGATGCCGTCGCATCAACCCAAGTCTTCGCCATGTGATGCCGTTGCATCAACCCAAGTCTTTGTGCCATGTGATGCCGTTGCATCAATCTTCTTGTCTTCGTGTCAAGGTCCTTCTGCCCTCAACCTCAGGCCAGGACTGCTGCTCCATGCTGCTCGCAGCAGGTCCGAAAGGGCCTGGAATGGTCAGAGGGCCATTCACCTTCCATCATCCTTGGATGTTGGCCATGGGAGCTTGCCGGCCTGGCTGAGGGCACGATTGTTCAGCCACGCGGAGCCACCGTCAACCCTTGGCTCGGTGGATGAAGGTCTGGGTCGGGCTGAGGCCCTTGGGCACACGAAAAACAACCCTTTTACAACAGAATGCAAGGCCATGTGCCCGACGGTGGTGCCCCGCTGATATCTTCACCTTGTTCCAGAGTCTTGTCTCCATGTCCTGGACTATCTATGGGACCGGAAAAGTTTTTTCAGGATTTATGTGTACGACCTACTGGAGGTGCCAGTTTGCCATAGTCACGACCTGCTGGATGCACCAGCTGTCTGGATTCTTTTTTGGAACGACCTGCAGGAGGCGCCTGCTCCAGACTTTTTGTCATCATGTTGCCAGATTGGGGTTTTTCGACCTGCAGGAGGCGCCTGCACCCCTACTGGTTTTGCTGGGTTTTTTTTGCCCACCCTGAGTTCCCTCCCCCAGGTCTTCTTGGTGTTTCTGGGTGCTTCTTGTTGGTCCTTGCTTGTTGCTCGTTTGTCTGTCTTGTATTGCCTGTGCTGTGTGTGTGGTTGCTTGTTTGTTTCCATTTGTTTTCTTCCCGCTTGTTGGGTCCCGTTGTGTGTTCCCCGTCCTCGTTCCCGCATTCCAGTTCCCTCGTTTCCCTTCCTCGCTCTTCGCTCTTTCGCCCTTCGCTCTTTCGCTTTCCGCTCTCTCGCTCTTGGCTCTTTCGCTCTTTGAGCTCCTTCGCTCTCCGCTCCCTTGCTCTCTGCTCCTTTGCTCTCCGCTCCCTTGCTCTCTGCTCCTTCACTCTCCGCTCCCGTGCTCTCTGCTCCTTCGCTCTCTGTTCCCTTGCTCTCTGCTCCCTCGCTCTCCGTTCCCTTGCTCCCTCTTTTGTGTTTTGTGTTGTCAGTCGCACGGTCACCGTTCGCTCGGTCGCTGCTCGCGCGGTCACTGCTCGCTCGGTCGCTGCTCCCTCGGTCTCGTGTTCGCTTGGTCTCGTGTTCCCTCGGTCTCGTCTGCTCTCGGTCTCATGCTCTTGGTCTCTCGTCGTGTGTCTTGTGGTTGTGTGGTGTGTTTTGTTTTGTCTTGTTCTTGTCTGGATTTTTGTGCTTTGTCTTCTATGTTTCTGCTGCTTTGCCTTGTTTTGTTCATGCTGTCCCCGGAGTTACCAGCTTCCATTTTTTGGGACCCTCGAATACCTCCATCCGGTATGGACTGATACCCTTATCCTCGAGCTGTTGACAGGAGGCTTGAGGAAGTGGGGCTTTGAGGAGGGGGTACTGTTATGAATCACTCTGCCCGTGGGTTTCCCCACGAACAGGCTCCGTTGACTCACCCATGCTGATCTTCACCGACGCGGCAGGACGCCGCCATTGGCCTGCCTATGCGGCCCGGAGGCTGCCTGCGATCCTCTTCTGCTCCGCGGTCAGAGCCGCGGCCCTTCTGCTTCTCTCTTCGGGGCTGGGACCACCCCCGATGCTGCCTTTCTATCTTCGCGGTGCTAGGCCGCAAGCCCCGGTCCCATCCGGCGGCTGGAGCCGCCCCCGGGGCTCCCTGCAGTGGTCAGGCCCTGCTCTGTGTCTGACACACAGACGCTGTGCAGGCCGCTGGCCATGGTCCTGCACAGCCTCTGTTTTCTGCTCCTAGGCACGCGGCCGCGTCTTCTTGCTTCATTTAAAGGGCCAGACCCAGGAAGTGTCTTGGCCCCACCTTGGTGACTGTTTCCTGCTTCAGCCCTATAAAGGGCTGCTCCGTCAGTTGTTCCTGGCCTTGCACCGTCATGGAGTCTTCGCTCTGGAGGCTCCTGCCTGCCAGAATCTGTGTAAGGTCTTCTTGTCTCGTGGAGCTCCTCATCGTGCTGTCTTCTCGTCATGCCATATTATGTCTTCATGCCTGAGGTCCTCGTCCAGGTGTCTTGATCTTCTACGTCCTGGTGTTCCTGCCTTCCGTGATGTTCCTTCCTACGTCTCGCCTTCAACGGTCTCGAGCCTTCTGGTCCGGTAGGCCGGGGGTCCCTCAGATGCAGTACTCCTGAGTGGACTAGCCTGCTGGTGGACGGCTGTCCTGTGCTCCTGAGCCGTCAAGTCCTGGTTGTGTGTTCCTGTGCTGTCCCGCACCCGTCGTGGTCCATGACCAGCCTCTGGGGCTGTGTAGGGCGCGTACTGGGACAGGGTGGTCCGCGACTCAGTCCCGCGGGTGGCCTAAGTAGGGCGCCCTGAGAGACAGTGCCAATGTCCATGCCTTGCGTTGCCTTTGTGGATGTCAAGAGACTTCGTGCTATGTGATGCCGTTGCATCAACCCAAGTCTTCGCCATGTGATGCCGTTGCATCAACCCAAGTCTTTGTGCCATGTGATGCCGTTGCATCAATCTTCTTGTCTTCGTGTCAAGGTCCGTCTGCCCTCAACCTCAGGCCAGGCCTGCTGCTCCATGCTGCTCGCAGCAGGTCCGAAAGGGCCCGGAATGGTCGGAGGTCTCCTTCCATCATCCTTGGATGTTGGCCATGGGAGCTTGCCGGCCTGGCTGAGGGCACAATTGTTCAGCCACGCGGAGCCACCATCAACCCTTGGCTCGGCTGATGAAGGTCTGGGTCGGGCTGAGGCCCATGGGCACACGAAAAACACCATTCTCAACACAATGCTGGCAATGCCCAGGATGTCCCGCAGCTCACTGTGCCCCGGGCAACTGCCTAGCATGCCCCACTCAAAAGCCTGCATTACTGCTGGGCTCTGAACTACCCATGGTCTCTCAAATCCAGGTGACAGTAGAGTTGCCTCTTCCAAGTGTGCAACTGATGAAGACTCTGACCCTTTCCTTGAGAAGATGAACCTTATCATAGTGATCCATGCCTTGGTAACATAGAAACATGACAGCAGAAAAGGACCCCTCCACACCATCTATTCAACTACTCAGCTTCACCATCCCTACCAGTCATTCAGAGGTCCTCTCTGTTTAACTACATGGCTGGATTACTTTAATGCTCTCTACAAGAGTTTTACAAGCTAGGACCCTCTGCAAACTTAAAATCATTAAAACTCTACTGCATGGCAGACATAAGAATGCAAGCTGCATTGCCATATCATACCAGAGCTACACAACCACACTGGCTTCCAGTGCCCTGCAGACCCACATTCAGAGCCCTGATACAGAGTGTCAAGGTCCTAAGAGGAGACGGATGTAACTACTGGAGAGAGAGAGAGGAGAGAGACTGTCCCTATGCACATCCCCAGACCAGTAAGACCCTTTCACTGGCTTCCAGTCCCCCACAGATCCACATTCAGAGCCCTCATACTGAGTCTCAAGGACCTAAGAGGAGACGGATGTAACTACTGGAGAGAGAGAGAGACTGTCCCTATGCACATCCCCAGACCAGTAAGACCCTTACACTGGCTTCCAGTGCCCTGCAGACCCACATTCAGAGCTCTGATTCTGAATCACAAGGTCCTAAGAGGAGACGGACGTAACTACTGGAGAGAGAGACTGTTCCAATGCGCATCTCCAGACCAGTAAGACCCTTACACTGGCTTCCAGTGCCCTGCAGACCCACATTCAGAGTCCTGATACTGAGTCTCAAGGTCCTAAGAGGAAATGGACGTAACTACGAGAGAGAGAGAGAGAGAGAGAGAGAGAGAGAGAGAGAGAGAGAGAGAGAGAGAGAGAGAGAGAGAGAGACTTGCTATAGACCCTACTCCCTAGACAGGTATTTGTATCCTCATGGTAGGCCCACCTAGTAACTCGAGGTGGGGATGAGGTATGAGCGTATGGAGTTTGGGGGCCACATTCACATTCAACATGAGACGTATGAACAGAACAGTGGTCTCTTGTGAAGATTTGATGACCTTCGGAGTGAGGAAACTCACTCCAAGAAGAGATTTGGGCAATGTTCTCTCAACCTAGCTTGAGGAACTCCGCCACTGATGCTGCCGCTGCTGCCGTGATCGCGAGGAGGGAGGCCTGCGCGATCGGCGCCCAGACCCGTCGGGGTAAGGCCATCCAGTTCCCCCTTGCCCCTGGCGAGTCCAGACACTGATCGCGCTGCCTAGCCAGCCAATCGTGCAGTCCATCAGCGCGACCCGAAGTCCCGCCTACTTACCTCTCCTCGTCCAATCAGAATCAGAGAGGGACATTTAAATTCCCTGCTGCTCAGGCGCCGCGCGCCTGTGTCACGTGCCGAAGGAGCGCGACAAAGGGGCCTGCCCCTTTGTGTGCCCCTTCGTGTAGCCCCTCAGTAAAGCCTATTACCTTCAGTCTTGCTTTAAAAGTTTTCGTTCTGCCTCACGTCCAGTCATCGCCAACTCACACTTCCTTAAACGGCTCTCCACCCTTTAATCCATCTACCCTGCAGTTCACGGAAACTTCCTGATTGGAGCTACACTGTTTAAAATTACTATAAAAGAAGATCCAACTTTATTATAGCCCAGGAAGTATTAAAAAAAAAAAAAAAAATCTCCCTCCAATTTCAAATACGATTGAGATTAACATTATTGCTGGTCACCACTCACTAAACGGAAATGATCACTCACCACATTCCTACTATCAAACACTTCAACTCTAACTATAAACCGGCTAGATTTCCATTACACACACCAACAATCAGGTCATTAATTCCCATTATGGTAACCCCTTTCACTCAAATGTTAGGTTTAATAACTTTCTCTATTTTTCTCCTAAATACACAATTCGTACTAAAAAAGATCACACTACTAAGTGATATTCTTATAGAAGAAAAGCCAGACATATGTGCGATCACCGAATCATGGCTAAAAGACACCGACACAGCCATAATTAATCAACTTCCCACTGACATATACAATGTTTTTTCCATTGCAAGGAACAAAAAGAAAGGTGGAGGCATTCTCCTGGCGGCCAAAAAGAAATGTAACCTAAAAGTTCATCCTACTTCCTCCTCTCACAAAATGGAGACTGGCCTTTTCAAATCCAAGGAACTTCAAATCTGCCTGATTTACTCTCCCCCTAGTGTACTTGAAAATAACCCATCTCTCCTTATAGAATTTTTAACCAAAAACATTGATATACACCTCCCAACTATTATTCTTGGGGATTTGAACTTACATTTTAATCTTCTCCTCTTAACTTCAGCCTGCGAAGCATTAATGACCTTTTTGAATGCCCTAGGATTTCAACAATCTGTGACCAACCCGACTCACAAAGCTGGTCACACCCTTGACGTCATCTTTACCAACTCTCTTATTGAAACTAAACTGCCCCGCTGCACCCCTATCCCCTGGTCTGACCACTTCCGGATTGATACTTGCTGCACATTAAAACACTCACCAACTACTGTCTACAGCAAAAAAACTATCAACTTTCGAAAACAAGGTCAAACAGATGAAATTACTAAAGTGATGTCAGAAGATCTTAAAAATTTAGATCTCACAGATGCTGAAACAGCTCCATCATCTTGGTTTAAAATTACCAGTAATATAGCAGAGAATTTCTGTCCTATACAGTCTAAAGTAATTAATACTGAAAAGATAATAAAAAAAACCTTGGTACACCCCTGTACTAAAAACTATGAAAACGGAGCTCCGTAAAGCAGAAAAAGAATAGCGCAGAAACCAAAATTCTACTACTTTATTAAAATTCAAATCTTTGCTACACAAATATCGCCAATCCATTGATAAAACTAAGAAAGATTTCTACGCTGCTAGAATTCATCAATATCAATTCAACCCTCAAGCATTATTCCAATATGTCAAAAGCCTCGTAACTGCTCCAGTTCACACTAACCAAAACAATAACGATGACTCTAAATGTGAAGAACTAGCTACATTCTTTTATAACAAAATACAATCTATATTAATGAGATTCAAGTCTCATATTACACCAAATGCAAACATTAACCTCAACTCCAACTACATCAACAATTCCCCTACCAATACCGACGCTTCTCACACCAACCAAGCTACATCTGCCATGCAAAATAAATCGAATCTAAGCTTATTAATTTTGAGATTACTACTGGTATTGAAGTTGAGTCAATTTTAAAGAAAATGAAACCAGCTTTCCACCCCACAGACATTATGCCCACCAAGATTCTTCTCTTAATACGTTCAACAATAGCAAAACCCATTGCAAAGATCCTCAACAAATCAATCACCACAGGCATAGTTCCTTCTGTACTTAAACATGCTATCATAACTCCTATGATAAAAAAACCAAACCTTGATTCATCTGATCCAGCAAACTATCGCCCAGTCTCAAACCTACCCTTCCTTTCAAAAATTATGGAAAAAGTCATCAACAAACAACTAACTGACTACCTAGATGAACATCAACTACTTTTCCCTTCCCAGTTTGGGTTCAGAAAGTACCACAGCACGGAAACGCTTCTGATTTCACTTTCAGAAGTGCTTCTAAAAGCTCTAGACCAGGGGTCGGGAACCCATGGCTCGCGAGCCAGATATGGCTCTTTTGAGGGCTGCATCTGGCTCGCAGACAAGTGTCGCCATACTTCGCGGTTCCCCGCTGACCCAGCTGCTCCCCGGTCCTCCGCCGCCCGGGCTTAAAATGCTGTCAGCCCGGGCGGAACGCGGCAGGACAGCTGGAGTCAGCGGCACCGGCGTGTTCTCTTCTCCCCCCCCCCCCCCGCGGCCCGGAAGAGGAAGTGGAGAGCATCGGGTGCCTGCGCAGGAAGAAGAGACCACACTAGCGTGGTCTCTTCTTCCGCGCAGGCACCCGATGCTCACCACTTCCTCTTCCGGGCCGCGGGGGGGAGGAGAAGAGAGCACGCCGACTGGAGTCATCCGGGTGCCTGCGCGGGAGTCATCGGGTGTCAGCCGGGTGCCAGCGCTGGAGTCATCGGGTGCCTGCGCGGGTCTTCCCTCGCAGGCACCCGATGCTCTCCACTTCCTCTTCTGGGCCGCGGGAAGAAGAGAGCACGCCCTAGTGTCCGACGGGAAGAAGACTGCAGCGCGGCTCGGAGGAAAATGAAAATCTTCAACCGCGGCCGATGGGACTCCGCCTTCGCCTCCGCGAGGGCTGAAAATGAAGGAGGTTAGCGTTGGGAGGTGGCTGCTGCTGCCGCGAGTTCCCGGGGGGGGGAAGGGGGAGAGAGAGAGTGAATGAATGAGCGAGCAAGCATGTGTGTTTGAGATCCTGTGTGTGTGAGTGAGAGATTGCATGTATGTGAATGATTGAGAGCCCGTATATGTGAAAGAGAGTATGTCTGTGATTGAGATCCTGCCTGTGAGAGAGAGAGCATGAATGTAAGTTTACCATTGGGAACCTGTATGTGTAAGTTTGTAATTGAAAACCTGTTTGTTTGAAAGAGTATGTGTGTATGATTGAGATCCTTTGTGTGTGAGAGAGATCATGTGTATGTATGATTAAGAGCCTGTGTGTATAAGTAAGAGAGAGATCATGTGTGTCTGTGTCTGATTGACAGCTGGTTTAGGTGATGGAGCATGTGAGTATGTGATTGAGAGCCTGTGTTTAAATGAGAGAGAGAGACCATGTGTGTCTGTGTGATTGAGAGCTGATTTAGGTGAGGGAGCATGTGAGTATGTGATTGAGAGCCTGTGTTTAAATGAGAGAGAGAGACCATGTGTGTATGTGTGTGATTGAGAGCTGATTTAGGTGAGGGAGCATGTGAGTATGTGATTGAGAGCCTGTGTGTAAATGAGAGAAAGAGAGGACATGTTTGTAAGCATGTGAATGAGAGTCTGTGTGTGAGAGAAAAAGACAGCATGTATTTATGTGATTGAAAGCCTGTGTGTGTGTAAGCGTGAAAAGATAGACAGCATGTGTGTAAATGTGTAATTAAGAGCCTATATAAGTGAGAGAGAAAAAACATTTGTATATGTGAGTGACTGAGAGCATGTGTGTATAGGTGTGTCATTGAGAGCCAGTGTGAGAGAGAGCGCTGGTATGTGACTGAGAGAGGAGAAAGTTCCAAGCAAACCACCCCACCTCCTGCTAATTCAGAACAATCTCAGGACACCTGGATATCAAACGTTCCCAGGTATGCAGAGCAAAAAAATTTTTGTATCCTTATTATTTTTCATTACTGGATCTTTGTGTCTGCTATTTTGAAATATTTTGTTGGTATCTGGAAATGTTTTATATGAGTTTTTAATTATTGGATATTCCACTCATCAGCTGTTTCGAAATATGTTCTTTTTGTTAGTACAGTTTTACTGCTGATGATTTTATATTTCTTGATTTGTTTTATAAGGATGTGTGATGTTTCTTTTTTCCTTTGTTACACTGCATACAGAGACTCTGGCTTGTTGCAGTTTCCAATTCAGTTTTTGTCTGCATGCTTCTTGTTATGCGTTTTGGTCTCTTTATTCTATGTTAGGTGAGGGACAGCACGTGATTCAGGTGAGGTTTTCTGCTGGCGTGTAGTTTCTGTGTAGGACTCTATAGCAGCTTGACTTGGTCCGTTTTCCTAATAGGAGATGTATTGGTGTCTTAAGGCCTGGTGTAATATTTTCAGAGACTTATTGTACTTTAAAAGTGTGATCTTACATAAAATGCACACATTTACTTGTATTTAGTTTTAAACATATTGTATGGCTCTCATGGAATTACATTTTAAAATATGTGGCGTTTATGGCTCTCTCAGCCAAAAAGGTTCCTGACCCCTGCTCTAGACGCTGGTAAATCATATCTCATCGCCCTACTTGATATATCAGCAGCTTTCGATACGGTTAATCACAATACCCTCATAATCCGCCTCTCTGAAATAGGTATTTCTGGCTCAGCACTACTATGGTTCCAGTCATTCTTGAGCAACAGAACGTACAGTGTCAAAAGTGGACTAAGTGAATCCAAGACAAGAAATCTATCTCAAGGAGTACCCCAAGGATCCTCTCTTTCCTGTACATTATTTAATATTTACCTTACACCTCTATGCCGGCTACTATCAAAACTGCGTCTTCAATACTTCATCTACGCGGATGATATTCAAATACTCATACCAATCACCAGCACTATCACAAATGCCTTGAACACTTGGAATGCAGCCTTATTAGAAATTAAAACAATTCTCATGGACAATCAATTGGCTATTAATACCAATAAAACCGAGCTTATCATTGTTTCACCTCCAAAAAATGCATCCCCGAGCTATGCTGGTCTTTCACATGACATGTCTGCTATTACTCAGCAAGTACGCAGCCTTGGCGTCATCAT
The DNA here is from genome assembly GCF_901001135.1 of Rhinatrema bivittatum. Taxonomy (NCBI): domain Eukaryota; kingdom Metazoa; phylum Chordata; class Amphibia; order Gymnophiona; family Rhinatrematidae; genus Rhinatrema; species Rhinatrema bivittatum. The sequence continues at coordinate 823,925,921 of NC_042616.1, forward strand.
TGACAGCAATCTCACGTTTAAAAAATTCATCGCGGATACAGTTAAAAGTGGTTTCTATAAGCTACATACACTAAAACGTATCAAACCTCTTTTATACCAATACGACTTTCGCACTGTTTTACAGGCGACTATTTTATCAAAGATTGATTACTGCAATATATTGCTACTAGGTCTTCCTAAAACTACAATTCAACCCTTGCAAATTTTACAAAACGCAGCTGCCTGCATCATCACTGACACAAGCCGCCATGAGCACATCACTCCAGCACTTCAATCATTACACTGGCTACCCATGGCATCCAGAATAATATATAAATCCTTGACGCTGATTCATAAAGCCATCCACAACAGAGATATGAATTGGTTCACTGATTACCTACAATTCAAAACATCAATCCGCCCAACCAGATTCCAGCATTTAGCTAAACTGAAGATCCCTGCACCCAACCTGACTAATCTTTCCACTACAAAAGAACATTCATTCATCATTGCTGGACCCAGAATATGGAACACTATGCCATCAGAATTACGCCAAGAATTTTGCTACAAAAAATTTAAACAAAACTTAAAAACCTGGTTATACAAAAAAGCCCACTATTCTTGAACTGAGTCCTTTGCTTTGCATTCTAGTTAGTCCCACAGACACTCATATTCTGATATTTATCTTCATTATACAAAGTTTTATATGGATTTGTATTCTTTCAGTTATAATGTTATATTGTAAAGCTCTATGCTGAATTAATGTTTGAATGTAAACCGAGGTGATGTTACTTACGTGCCCCGGTATATAAAAACCCCGTAAATAAATAAATAAATAAATAAATAAATAATGGACACTCTACCTGGGCAACAACAAGCTAGGTTGAGAGAACGTTGCCCAAATCTCTTCTTGGAGTGAGTTTCCTCACTCTGAAGGTCATCAAATCTTCACAAGAGACCACTGTTCTGTTCATTCGTCTCATGTTGAATGTGAACGTGGCTCCCAACCCCCTACGCTCATACCTCATCCCCACCTCGAGTTACTAGGTGGGCCTACCATGTGGATACAAATACCTGTCTAGGGAGTAGGGTCAGGGTCTGTGAGGGTCTCTCTCTCTCTCTCTCTCTCTCTCTCCCTCTCCCTCTCTCTCTCTCCCTCTCCCTCTCCCTACTAAACAGAGGTGTGGGACAATTGCTCAGTTTCATACAACCGAAGAGCGGAAATAGGCTGTCTGGACACTTTTGTGCAGTGCGATGATTTGTTGGTTTTATCGCGCACCGCGAAGATATTTCGCAAATCGCGAAAACATCGCCGCACGCGATGTTTCCCCACTGCACGAAAAAAGCCTCATTTGTATGGGACACGCCCCTTAATGCGTTACCAATGCGATATTGGTAAATGAGGCCCTAAATAAACCCAAATAAAAACATATAAAATATATGTGTGCTTTTATAAAATGAGTATTGGAATTATGTGGCTCCCTGCATTGGAAGAATGCACGTGCACAGAGATGTGCTGTATTTATAAACACTGCGACTCCTGCCACATAATTCACTAAATAAACCCAAATAAATAAATATAAAATATATGTGTGCTTTTATAAAATGAGTATTGGAATTATGTGGCTCCCTGCATTGGAAGAATGCGTGTGCCCAGAGATGTGCTGTATTTATAAACACTGCGACTCCTGCCACATAATTCACTAAATAAACCCAAATAAAAAAATATAAAATATTTATTTTATTTATTTAAGTTTTTTATATACCAACATTCAAGACAATAGTCCCATCATGCTGGTTCACATGAAACAGGAGTGCAAAATAAACTTAAACTTGAACAATAGTGTGGAAAAAGCAGTTACATGTAACAAGGAAAAATAGAACTTGGAGTAAGAAGGAAAAGGAAAACCAGCTAATTACATATAATTACATTGTAAGAGGTAGCTAATAGTGATGTTGATGGTGATGTGTGTTGATTGTTAGGAGTTAAATGATATTGGAGTTAGGAAAAGCCTGCCTGAACAGCCAGGTCTTGAGTCTTTTCTTGAAGGTTGAGATGCTGGGTTCCATTCTAAGATCTGGGGGGATGGAGTTCCATAAGGTAGGACCGGCTGTGGAGAAGGCCCGATTTCTTAGCGTGATGTGTCTGGTAGTTTTGGCTGGGGGTACTTGAAGTGATCCTTTGTAAGCATCTCTTGTCGGTCTTGTTGAAGTGTGTAATCGGAGGGGGAAATGAAGGTCAATTGGGGCTAGTTGATGGATGTTTTTGTATATGGTGAGAATGGCCTTGTAGATTATTCTGAAGTGGATGGGTAGCCAGTGAAGGGCCATTAGGATAGGGGTTATGTGGTCTCTTCTCCTGGTGTTAGTGAGTAAACGGGCAGAGGCATTTTGAACCATTTGCAGTGGTTTGGTGTGTGATGAGGGGAGACCAAGCAAGATGGTGTTACAATAGTCCAGCTTTGCGAAGATGATTGATTGTAGAATCGTTCTAAAGTCATGAGTGTGGAACAGAGGTCTTATTCTTTTCAGTACTTGGAGTTTATAAAAGCAGTCTTTGGTGGTTTTGTTGATTGTAGCTTTCAGGTTCAGGTGAACCTATATGTCTGTGAAATATAGGTTCACCTGTATGTCTGTGAACCTATATGTCTGTGAAATATAGGTTCAGGTGAAAATATATGTCTGTGCTTTTATAAAATGGGTATTGGAATTATGTGGCTCCCTGCATTGGAAGAATGCGTGTGCACAGAGATGTGCTGTATTTATAAACACCGCGACTCCTGCCACATAATTCACTAAGGGGGTCATTTTCAAAGGAGTTACGCATGTAAATGTGACATACTATCGTAGCAATTTTCAAAAGCTATTTACTCGAGTAAAGTGCACTTACTTGAGTAAATCCTATGGACAATTCAATGGCATATATTGTAGCAATTTTGAAAAGCCCACTTACTTGAGTAAAGTGTATTTACTCGAGAAAAACTGGTTTTTGCTCGAGTAAATACACTTTACTCAAGTAAATGCTTTTTAAAATCTACCCCTAAATAAACCCAAATAAAAAATATAAAATATATGTGTGCTTTTATAAAATGAGTATTGGAATTATGTGGCTCCCTGCATTGGAAGAATGCGTGTGCACAGAGATGTGCTGTATTTATAAACACTGCGACTCCTGCCACATAATTCACTAAATAAACCCAAATAAAAAAATATAAAATATATGTCTATGCTTTATAAAATGAGTATTGGAATTATGTGGCTCCCTGCATTGGAAGAATGCGTGTGCACAGAGATGTGCTGTATTTATAAACACTGCGACTCCTGCCACATAATTCACTAAATATACCCAAATAAATAAATATAAAATATATGTGTGCTTTTATAAAATGGGTATTGGAATTATGTGGCTCCCTGCATTGGAAGAATGCGTGTGCACAGAGATGTGCTGTATTTATAAACACTGCGACTCCTGCCACATAATTCACTAAATAAACCCAAATAAAAAAATATAAAATATATGTCTATGCTTTATAAAATGGGTATTGGAATTATGTGGCTCCCTGCATTGGAAGAATGCGTATGGGTGTGTAATTTAGGGCAGAGATGTGCTGTATTTATAAACTCACAATACTGCTGTCACTTTACAAGCAGCGACTGATACTCACTCTTAGGGTCCCGCAGGCATAGATAATGCAGGTTTCTGCTCCTATTGTTAGTAACCAGTCCAAGCTATTTACACCCACCCAACAAACCAAGCTAAAAAAAGCTTCACTTAATCACAATGTGGTCCCTTCAGGGCATTCTTTATGCACCAAGAACCTGTCTGGTTACATTTTTCCTTCTCTTCACATTGTGATGACGTGAACGCTCTTCAGGTTTATCTAGAAATCTTTGCAAAGTTTTTACAAAAGTATGAGAAGCAGGTGACGTCAGAAAATTAAGTTCCGAGCATTTCAAGATTTTCAATCCATCTTCACCCCATTTAAATCAATCGATTTATTTCCTTTTGAGTCCGTCCATCATTAACACAGAAAGACACCGAAATACAGAACAAGGCAACACAGTAAATGAGGAAAACTGCCAAGCGTCCATCCAGTCTGCCCAGCAAGCTTTTTTATTTAAGTGTTATTCTTAGGGTAATCGCGTTGCTCTGTGCAGGATCCCCTTAAAGCCCATCTAATCTGTTAGGAAGCTGGGCATGCTCAGTGTGCCAGTCAAAGTTCTAGAAACTTTCACAAAAATGTTTCATGACAGGGCTCCATCTGATGATGTCACCCATCTGTGAGGACTAATATCCTGCTATGTTGTGAAGCGCAATCTGTTACGGAGCGCTAGGAGAGCAGTTCCGCTTACCAGGAGATGTGTTCTTGGGCCACGGCTCAACCCCAGGTGAACTCCGAAGAAGTGCCGCGGCAGGCGAGGCATGCCCGAGCATGGGCTGGACAGGAGCGAGGCTGGACTGAAGACAGATGACTGGAGAATACTGACCCTCCTCCGGAACTGCATGCTTCGGAAGACCAGCAACGCAATGGTGGTCTTATGAACAGTCCTCCGACCGTTCCAAGCCCTTTTGGACCTTACGCAGGCTGGATGGAGGCCAGAGCAGCGAAGACCGGAACATGGAGATTCAGATGAAGACTCAGGAACGAGGTACTTGGATGCACAGACGAGACTCAGGAACGAGGTAAATGGCATTCAGAAGACTCAAGCAAGTACTGGGTTGAGACTGCGATGCAGCGCACCCTACACAGTCCACCCGCGGGACTGGTCACGGACCACGCTGGACTCGAAGAACCTCTAGACGAGATGTGGAGCAATGAAAAGGATCTTGTCTCAGAAGCTGTAGAGGCCTGCACTGAGGTGCGCCTTACACAGCCGCCAGTGGCTGGTCACGGACCACGCTGGGACGGTATACGTTCTGGCAGAGTCTTTGGCACGGATGGAAAGACCAGGGATAAGGACAGAAGCGGAAGTCTCCCGGAGGCTAGTGCTGCAGAAGTGGGGAAGGCATTGCACCATGAAGCGCCCTACACAGCCCACTTGTGGGGCTGGTTGCGGACCACGACAAGGCACGCCAGGAAGAGTGGCACGAGGAACCAGGGGTTCAGGATAACTGGACAGGATCACGGACATCAGGATCAGGAGAACAAACATCTGGAGTGGATCACAGACATCAGGAATGGAGAACAAACATCTGGAGTGGAACATAGATTTACAGGATCAGGAAACAGACCTCAGAACTGGATCACAAGACGAGGAGCTCCAACAAAGAACTGGAAACACAGGACCTTGAAGAATTGCTGGAACAGGGACAACTCCTGGAGCGAAGGACAGCAGGATCCCAGGAGTGTCTAACTCCTTGCGAAGGCAAAGCTGGACACTGAGCCCTTTTGTAGGGCTGAAGAGGACAATACCCAGGGAGAGGTCAGCAGAGGACCACACCTGGCTGGCCCTTGAAAAGTAGGAGAGAGGCGCGCACCCACGCCTAGAACAAAGGGGAAAGCCGACAGTCGCTCAGCAGCGCATGGTTCGGAGAGATGTATCTTTAAAGGATACTAATGATGCATTAGAATTAGGGCATCCCGACAGTGAGGTTCCAATAATTAGAAAAGTAGTCCAAGTGCCTGTAACTAAAAACTCACCTGAGCTAAAAAATTCTAACTTATCCCTATCAATTAAAAAGCAAAATAAAAATACAATCAAAAAACAAACTTTGAAATGTCTGTATGCTAATGCCAGAAGTCTAAGAAGTAAGATGGGAGAATTAGAATGTATAGCAGTAAATGATGACATAGACTTAATTGGCATCTCAGAGACATGGTGGAAAGAGGATAACCAATGGGACAGTGCTATACCGGGGTACAAATGACATAGACTTAATTGGCATCTCAGAGACATGGTGGAAAGAGGATAACCAATGGGACAGTGCTATACCGGGGTACAAATTATATCGCAATGACAGAGAGGAGCAGTCGGGAGGAGGTGTGGCGCTTTATGTCCGGGATGGCATAGAGTCCAACAGGATAAACATCCTGCATGAGACTAAATACAAAATTGAATCTTTATGGGTAGAAATCCCTTGTGTATCAGGGAAGACTACAGTGATAGGGGTATACTATCGTCCACCTGGTCAAGATGGTGAGATGGACAGTGAAATGCTAAGAGAAATTAGGGAAGCTAACCAAATTGGTAGTGCAGTAATAATGGGAGACTTCAATTACCCCAATATAGACTGGGTAAATGTATCATCGGGTCACGCTAGAGAGATAACGTTCCTGGATGGAATAAATGATAGCTTTATGGAGCAATTGGTTCAGGAACCGACGAGAGAGGGAGCAATTTTAGATCTAATTCTCAGTGGAGCACAGGACTTGGTGAGAGAGGTAACGGTGGTGGGGCCACTTGGCAATAGTGATCATAATATGATCAAATTTGATTTAATGACTGGAAAAGGAACAGTGTGCAAATCCAAGGCTCTCGTGCTAAACTTTCAAAAGGGAAACTTTGATAAAATGAGAAAAATTGTTAGAAAAAAACTGAAAGGAGCAGCTACAAAAGTAAAAAATGTCCAAGAGGCGTGGTCATTGTTAAAAAATACCATTCTAGAAGCACAGTCCAGATGTATTCCACACATTAAGAAAGGTGGAAAGAAGGCAAAACGATTACCGGCATGGTTAAAAGGGGAGGTGAAAGAAGCTATTTTAGCCAAAAGATCTTCATTCAAAAATTGGAAGAAGGATCCAACAGAAGAAAATAGGATAAAGCATAAACATTGGCAAGTTAAATGTAAGACATTGATAAGATAGGCTAAGAGAGAATTTGAAAAGAAGTTGGCTGTAGAGGCAAAAACTCACAGTAAAAACTTTTTTAAATATATCCGAAGCAGAAAGCCTGTGAGGGAGTCAGTTGGACCGTTAGATGATCGAGGGGTTAAAGGGGCACTTAGAGAAGATAAGGCCATCGCGGAAAGATTAAATGATTTCTTTGCTTCGGTGTTTACTGAAGAGGATGTTGGGGAGGTACCCGTAATGGAGAAGTTTTTCATGGGTAATGATTCAGATGGACTGAATCAAATCACGGTGAACCTAGAAGATGTGGTAGGCCTGATTGACAAACTGAAGAGTAGTAAATCACCTGGACCGGATGGTATACACCCCAGAGTTCTGAAGGAACTAAAAAATGAAATTTCAGACCTATTAGTAAAAATTTGTAACTTATCATTAAAATCATCCATTGTACCTGAAGACTGGAGGATAGCAAATGTAACCCCAATATTTAAAAAGGGCTCCAGGGGCGATCCGGGAAACTACAGACCGGTTAGCCTGACTTCAGTGCCAGGAAAAATAGTGGAAAGTGTTCTAAACATCAAAATCACAGAACATATAGAAAGACATGGTTTAATGGAACAAAGTCAGCATGGCTTTACCCAGGGCAAGTCTTGCCTCACAAATCTGCTTCACTTTTTTGAAGGAGTTAATAAACATGTGGATAAAGGTGAACCGGTAGATATAGTATACTTGGATTTTCAGAAGGCGTTTGACAAAGTTCCTCATGAGAGGCTTCTAGGAAAAGTAAAAAGTCATGGGATAGGTGGCGATGTCCTTTCGTGGATTGCAAACTGGCTAAAAGACAGGAAACAGAGAGTAGGATTAAATGGGCAATTTTCTCAGTGGAAGGGAGTGGACAGTGGAGTGCCTCAGGGATCTGTATTGGGACCCTTACTGTTCAATATATTTATAAATGATCTGGAAAGAAATACGACGAGTGAGATAATCAAATTTGCAGATGACACAAAATTGTGCAGAGTAGTTAAATCACAAGCAGATTGTGATAAATTGCAGGAAGACCTTGTGAGACTGGAAAATTGGGCATCCAAATGGCAGATGAAATTTAATGTGGATAAGTGTAAGGTGATGCATATAGGGAAAAATAACCCATGCTATAATTACACGATGTTGGGTTCCATATTAGGTGCTACAACCCAAGAAAGAGATCTAGGTGTCATAGTGGATAACACATTGAAATCGTCGGTTCAGTGTGCTGCGGCAGTCAAAAAAGCAAACAGAATGTTGGGAATTATTAGAAAAGGAATGATGAATAAAACGGAAAATGTCATAATGCCTCTGTATCGCTCCATGGTGAGACCGCACCTTGAATACTGTGTACAATTCTGGTCGCCGCATCTCAAAAAAGATATAATTGCGATGGAGAAGGTACAGAGAAGGGCTACCAAAATGATAAGGGGAATGGAACAACTCCCCTATGAGGAAAGACTAAAGAGGTTAGGACTTTTCAGCTTGGAGAAGAGACGACTGAGGGGGGATATGATAGAGGTGTTTAAAATCATGAGAGGTCTAGAACGGGTAGATGTGAATCGGTTATTTACTCTTTCGGATAGTAGAAGGACTAGGGGACACTCCATGAAGTTAGCATGGGGCACATTTAAAACTAATCGGAGAAAGTTCTTTTTAACTCAACGCACAATTAAACTCTGGAATTTGTTGCCAGAGAATGTGGTTCATGCAGTTAGTATAGCTGTGTTTACAAAAGGATTGGATAAGTTCTTGGAGGAGAAGTCCATTACCTGCTATTAAGTTCACTTAGAGAATAGCCACTGCCATTAGCAATGGTTACATGGAATAGACTTAGTTTTTGGGTACTTGCCAGGTTCTTATGGCCTGGATTGGCCACTGTTGGAAACAGGATGCTGGGCTTGATGGACCCTTGGTCTGACCCAGTATGGCATTTTCTTATGTTCTTAGGGAAGGTGGAAGAAGAGCAGGATCGTTGGTGGTGTTCCTAGCCACGTGGAAGGCTCGAGGAGAAGCAAGGCAGCCCTGCCATGAAGGTGGAGAGATGGCAGGCTGCAGGCTGCCGGCCGGCTGCTGGCCGAAGACCCCGGCATCGGTGAGGACGGCTCCCTGCCATCCAAGGATCCCAGGGATGGTCCTAGCCGCGTCGGGAAGGGCAGGAGCGGCAGTGGTGGTCCCGGCCACGAGGGAGAGCCCTCTTTGGCCCGACCCTGCTGCGCAGGGCCGGAGGCAGCCGGGGAGGAGCCCGGTGATGGCAGCATGCCCGCCGCAAAGGAAGCTGCGCCAGCAGCCCAACTGGCCGCGGCAAGGTAGGGAGCCTGCGGGCAGGTTCACAACATAATCTGCTCAATTTCCTGGTACAATGCTGTCAGGGTGAGCCCCCAAATGTCAGATTCTGTCCTCTACACCCCTGGCTTCACAGACCACTGCTGTCCCAATATACGTGAGTCTGCTAAACTGCCTGCCCACAGGCACAGTGTCTTGATGTGCACTAATGTAATATGTGTGCACTCACCGAGCTTGTAACTACAAAAGAGGCCCACTGGGGATTTGGCTTCACAGACACCCACTGTCCCAATATACTTGAGTCTGCAAAACTACCCAGTACCCACTGGCACTGATGCCCAGTGCACAGAGAGACTGAGTGAGTTCAATTTAAAAAATGCAGTTAACAAAAAAGCTGGAATTGGCACAGCAGGAAAATCGGTGAAATATATTTTTCAATGGAAATTCTAGCAAACTAGCTAGAGATTGAATATATATCTCCCACCCAAAATACCCAAATGGGCTTGCAACCTACCCCAGGGGGTGAATGAAACAGCAAAATGCTACTGTTAGCAGCTTCTCTTCGTGGCACAGAGAGACCATCTCAGATCAACTAGAAAAAGTGCTTAAAAAAACAGGGCTAGCTGGCACTGCAGCCACATGCAGAACAAATATGTTTTTCTATCAAAGTAGCTAGCCTAGCTAGCAATTGAATACAGATTTGAGAACTCAGACTAGCTCTGAGTGCAGCCACCTTCTGTAGAGACGACTTCCCCATATCACCCCTGCAAAGAAAGTGCGTGGCACACCGCGTGCTTAAGTATATATAGTGCTGGTTCATCAGCAAAAGCGTCACCAACCACTGAGTGAGAGCGCAATTGGCTGCATTGCAAAAATTGTTATCGCTGATACGTTGCATTCTGGTCTCCTTGCCAACCTGTCTGACCCACTCTGACAGGGCTGTGAAGTCACTGATGACTCACAGGAAAGGGCTGGTTTTTGGCTATGGATACACCCAAATGGCGTTCTCTTATTTCAAATGGCTGCTAAGAAATCACTGCGAGCTCGCCAAATGTATGGAACGGATGATATGTTATATTTGTGGGGGATCGTGATACGTTTCGCGACCCCACGAATACAACGAATATGGGCATGTACGTTGCAGATTGCCAATAGGTTGCAAATCAATGCACACCACTAAAGACAGACAAGTAAAGGTTGAACTCCTCTGCATTGTGTCTCTGACTAATCTATCCACTGGTTGTGAGATAGAGAGCAGCAGAATCTTCCCTAACTTTGATTTAATCTTGCACATAGACGTCTCACTCCTCTGCCAAAATTCACACAAGACTCACAAGAAAGTCTCCAAAAATGGCTTAAAAGAGCAAACAAGCCCAATGCAAATCAGACATGATAGCTGATCCCAAAAGGAATAACTCAGGATGAAATCCTTAAATAAGTTAGAAAAATAAATAGCAGACAGCAGGGAAATTCTGCACTATGAAAGGCTAACTAAAAATCTGCAAGAACCACTCCAACCAAAATCCAAACTAAAATCCACACGCTTAAGATGATGCCAAGTGGTTATAAAGGCTAAAGCAACACCATCTGCAGTTAATCCCAAACCTCTCTTCACTGACTGTAACTTTGAAATAGCTACATGAGCGTATTTGTACGTGCATACGCTGGCTTGGGACTATAGATGTGGCCATTTTATAACATATGCGCGTATATGTGGCAACCAGAATTGTACACAGTATTCAAGGTGCGGTCTCACCATGGAGCGATACAGAGGCATTATGACATTTTCCGTTTTATTCACCATTCCTTTTCTAATAATTCCCAACATTCTGTTTGCTTTTTTGACTGCCGCAGCTCACTGCACCGACGATTTCAGTGTGTTATCCACTATGATGCCTAGATCCTTTTCCTGGGTGGTAGCTCCTAATAGGGAACCTAACATTCAGGTCGATCCTGTAAGGCCGCGGTAGAAACAGTGCGGCAGTGTCAGGCGCACCCTTCCTCCCCGCACGCACAGTTCTCTTCACTAACTCCCCGATTCTCTCTTCTAATCGCATGCAAATGCATGCCGCGGCTTTAAAGCGTTAGGGAAGGCTTATGCCCGCGTAACCCATTTTACTGTATAGGCACTTAATACAGCGCCTATACAGTAACCTGGGTGCGCTGGTACCTGTCATTTCAAATGACAGGCACCATGAAGTGAAAAAAAAAAAAAAAACAAAAATATGTAAAAACCTGAGTGTTCAAAAAAAAAATAAATTTTTAAATACCTGTCACTTTCATGCAGTCATCCAGGCAGCGGCGTGGGTCCAGGCGGCCGGCGGGCGGCGGCGGGAGCTCGATCGAGGCCGCGGGCGGCAGCGGGGTCCGGGGGGCGGGTGGGCGCGTGTTCAAACGAGCCGGCGGCGAAAGTGGCCTCCGGCAACCCCCACCGGCAGGCGCGCATTCACTGCCGGTGGGGGTTTCCGGAGGCCGCTTTCGCCGCCGGTTCCCTCCGCCTGAATTAATGCGCGCCTGTGAGACCCAGCCGGGTCTCACAGGCGCGCATTAATTCAGGCGGAGGGAACCGTGGGCCGTTTTCGCCGTCGGCTCCCTCTGCCTGGATGGATGCCCGTGCGAAATCGAGAGGAAGGGAGAAGGGACTGCTGTAGCAGGCCCGAGCCTTGCTACTTTTTCGTTTTTTGTTTTTTTTTGCTTCGGGAGGAGGGGACCGGACAGGCTGCAGGAGACCGGACTGGGGCTGGACCGGAGACCGGATGGGCTGGACCGGAGACCGGACGGGACCAGGGCGGGTAAGCAATGTTTTTAACACTACACTAACACCTACTAGGGGGAGGCGGTAAACTAACACGTTAAGGCGCTCAAGGCAGTCGGTGGGGGGGCAGTGAATGAATGCGCGCCTGTGCGACCTCTGCCATTCGGCGCTGAAGGCAGTCACATGCCGTGACCCCTGCCTTGAGCGCCGAATCGCAGGGGTCGCACAGGCGCGCATTCATTCATTCATTCATTCATCCAGGCGGAGGAGCCGGCTGCTTTCGCCGCCTGGATGAATGAAACTAATACGCGAAATTTACACGGGCATTCACTGCCGGCAGGGCCTGGATGAATGCACGCCCACGCCGGCAGCTGGGTCACGGCATGGGGCCTAGACTGAGGCCCTGGCGTCTGGACCTGGCTGCTGGCTCAGGTTGTGGCAGTGGGCCTGGTTCAGGGCTCGGGCCTAGACTGAGGCCTAGGCGTCAGGAACCAGCTTCCAGGTCAGGTCGCAGCATCAGTCCTGGGTCCGGACTAAGGCCGGACTAAGGCCCCAGTATCAAGATCCTGCCTGTGGGTCAGGTAGCAGTAGTGGATCTGAGTCTGTTCTCCGGCCTAGACTCAGATCCAGACATCAGAACTTGTCCTTCATCTTCTGTATTTTCAATTCTGCTAGCTGTTTGAAAATAGTAAATCCTGGAGATTGCTGCACTGCTTCTAAATAGAATTTCTGTATCAAAAGCTTCTCTTCAGTGATAGCAGCCTCATCTTGGGATCAATGAATGGTTGACAGGAGCGGGCGGGTTTGAAGGACACCAGAGAGAGAGCCAAACAGATTAGACAGGAGATGGAGGGAGGAGAGTGCAGGTATCCACAACGTGGAGAAACTGGATTCTGTTTTTATATTGTATAAAATTTTATATTATATATTTTATATTCAACAAAACAGAAAAAATTACAGACAGGACTAGGGAGTACTCCATGAAGTTAGCGTGTAACATGTAGCACATTTAAAGTAATCATAGATTGCTCTTTTTCACTCAACGCACAATTAACTTGTTGCCAAGGCTTTAGTATAGTAAATGTAGCTGGGTTTAAAAAGGGATTGGATAAGTTCTTGGACGAGAAGTCCATTACCTGCGATTGGGATGTGCTTTGTTTTGAGGTATTTGGTCGGTACTTGTATACCCTGGATTGTATCTAGGATAGGCCAAATTTGTAGCTAGGATGCTGGGCTTGATGGACCCATACCAAAACCACCGCTAACAACTGTTTTATGGGTTGCATAGCCTTCTAGTTGTGGGCTTTTTCCCTAGTGTCTATCAGTAGCCAGTAACCAGTAGCCAGAAACATTAAACAGTGTCCAATTCCTATTTTGCCCCCGCCATCTACGTAGAGAGCAATGTAATACTTGTGTCTATCCTCAAACTATCATCAAGACTAATTGGTAAAGGTTATTTAGACCGGACGGGCTGGACCGGAGACCGGATGGGACCAGGGCGGGTAAGCAATGTTTTTAACACAACACTACACTACACTAACTCCTACTAGGGGGAGGCGGTAAACTAACACCGCCTCAGCATGCTCTCCTCTACCTTGGCTGTCATTCCAATATGGCCGCAGCAGTAACACATAAGTCGCATGCTTAGAGTAGAAAAGAAATGAAACACATTTTTCACGATTGAATATATATTTTCATCTAAATAATAAACAAGTATTTACAATAATAACATTTATGTACAATTTTTACATGGGGGGGCCAAAGGGGGGGGTGGGGGATCAAAAAAAAAAGTGGGCAAAGCATGCCATGGGAGAGGAGGAGGAGCGCTGTCAGTGTTGGCCCCCCTGTGCTGATGCTCCTGCAGGAGCCCGCGCCAAGACCAGCAGTGACTGAGCTCCTGCGATTGCTCGCAGGAGCTCTACCATCTCCTGCTGGCTCTGACGCTGGTCCTGCAGGAGCATCAGCACACGCAGTGAGTTCCCCTCCAGGGCATGTAAGGTGTTGGCGATCTGCGCCAGGAGGTACAGCATTGAGTCCATACGGCCCTCAATGCTGCCCTCTGGCCGATCGCCAACCCTGGAAAGCCCTGGAGAGACTGGGCCAACAACATCGACGTCGCTGTCCTCCTCCTCTCCCATGGCAGGCGGGGTGGGGCGGGGCGAATTGGGTAGGTCGGGAGACAGTTGGGGCGGAAAATCAGGGGGGGTATGGTGCGGTGGGATATAGGCGGGGAGGGGCAAAATAACGGGTAGGCGCTCCAAAATGGGGGTGGGTGGGGAAGCTGGGGAAGCAGGAGCCATTTGGGGGGGGAAAGGAAATGGGACGGGAAGGATGACAGTGGGACGGTCCATGTTGGGGTGGGGGGGGGGGGGGGGGGGGGGGGGGGGGGGGGGGGGAATGGGCCGGGGCAGCATCTCTTCATCAGAAGTATCTGAAAAGAGAAAAATCAAGGCCTCAATCCCATCCAACATTAATTCATGCACAACAAGAAACAGATCAGAGCTACATTTTTTAACAGGAACAATAGTGGATTCCATTTCACACATGTACACATGCCAATTCCCTTGTCGTTACAAATGCAGAAAGTAAGCCAATGCAACTGAAGGCTCACCATGGGGGGGTGCCAGCTCTTCCGAGGAACTTTCTCCTTCATCGGAAGTATCTGCAAAGAGAAAAATCAAGGCCTTAATCCCATCCAACATTAATTCATGCACAACAAGAAACAGAACAGAGCTACATTTTTTACAATGGTAAATATTTTTTTCACTTTCAGCTCAGCCTTTAAATCTGTTTAATGCACCTACCGTCCTCTCGGTGGGCCCACAGGGCCCTCAGGTACTCCGGCTCCTCCTTCCGGATCCTGCGCACCCGCTTCTTCAGTGCCTCTATCTGTGGGTTATATAATAGCCAAAGGAAAGGGAAGTTGAACTACAAATAGAGAGGTGGAATGAAATTTTAGCCCTACCAGTCTAATAAGTAGTGTTATTTTTACAATTGTCATCCGCATCCCAATAGATAGCTAGTGCCCAAGCACATCTAAAAGTAAAGTTAAGTCAAGTGCCATGTTTTATGCTGTGCTGCACAGCTCTACAAAGCGAACACCCCAAAAAAAAATTGCTCTGGCAAGTGAAGCGTCACTTTACCACCGTCAGATACAACTATACTAAACAAACAAATCAAAGATGTTAAACTTGAACTTTTGCATGCAGTTACAAAATTAACTAGAGGCCTATGAACGTACCTCCCTTGGAAAATCCGCTTGGGCGTTGTATTGCGCCCTGAGCGCCCGCCAGGCCTCGTCCGCCCTCTCCTGATTCCGCGGGGCGCCCAGGGCAGAAGAACAGGTGATGCTGGTTTGCCGCCACTAGCTCCGCCAGCAGCCGCACATCGGCGGCGGAAAAATTGCGGCCTCTTCCGCGAGGCATTTTCTCAGCGATTACAAAATGGCCGCCCGGATGTTTCATTGCACGTGCGAGCACCGTGCATCCTGCTTCAGGCGCCTTTCCCTCCGCCATATTCCAACAGTCAAACACAACTGGCGATCTAGCCTAGATTTCAGCATGCCTTCGGTTCGCCATTTTGCTACGGCTAAACATATGGGCGCTCTATCCTAGATTTAAGCTTTGTTTTCGCTTCGCCATTTTGCTACGGCTAAACATATGGGCGCTCTATCCTAGATTTAAGCTTTGTTTTCGCTTCGCCATTTTGCTACGGCTAAACATATGGGCGCTCTATCCTAGATTTAAGCTTTGTTTTCGCTTCGCCATTTTGCTACGGCTAAACATATGGGCGCTCTATCCTAGATTTAAGCTTTGTTTTCGCTTCGCCATTTTGCTACGGCTAAACATATGGGCGCTCTATCCTAGATTTAAGCTTTGTTTTCGCTTCGCCATTTTGCTACGGCTAAACATATGGGCGCTCTATCCTAGATTTAAGCTTTGTTTTCGCTTCGCCATTTTGCTACGGCTAAACATATGGGCGCTCTATCCTAGATTTAAGCTTTGTTTTCGCTTCGCCATTTTGCTACGGCTAAACATATGGGCGCTCTATCCTAGATTTAAGCTTTGTTTTCGCTTCGCCATTTTGCTACGGCTAAACATATGGGCGCTCTATCCTACATTTAAGCTTTGTTTTCGGTTCGCCATTTTGCTACGGCTAAACATATGGGCGCTCTATCCTAGATTTAAGCTTTGTTTTCGGTTCGCCATTTTGCTACGGCTAAACATATGGGCGCTCTATCCTACATTTAAGCTTTGTTTTCGGTTCGCCATTTTGCTACGGCTAAACATATGGGCGCTCTATCCTACATTTAAGCTTTGTTTTCGGTTCGCCATTTTGCTACGGCTAAACATATGGGCGCTCTATCCTACATTTAAGCTTTGTTTTCGGTTCGCCATTTTGCTACGGCTAAACATATGGGCGCTCTATCCTAGATTTAAGCTTTGTTTTCGGTTCGCCATTTTGCTACGGCTAAACATATGGGCGCTCTATCCTAGATTTAAGCTTTGTTTTCGGTTCGCCATTTTGCTACGGACAAAAATAGAGGCGCTCAATCCTGAATTGCAGCCATTGTTGCCGCATTCCTATAACTGGAGTTTCCTGTTGGTGAAAACTGGTGTTTCCAGAATGTCTTTGAAAATGGAGTTTCCTAATGGTTTTGAAACTGCAGTTTCCTATTGGTTTTCAAACTGCAGTTTGAAACTGGAGTTTCCTATTGGTTTTGAAACTGCAGTTTCCTATTGGTTTTCAAACTGCAGTTTGAAACTTGAGTTTCCTATTGGTTTTCAAAATGCAGTTTCCTTTTGGTTTTATAACTTGCTTTTTCAATTGGCCAGCAAGGCATAATAATCGTACCATGGGCGTGTATATAGCTCGCTTCCATTGGATGGAAAAGTCCCTTTACATATTTCATTTGGACAAGGACACACCATGTACAACTGTTTCGTCGGATATCGTCAAGGCTTTCATCAGGTAAGCATTGTATTAAACGCTTTTGGTTCTGGCATCTACGGGCCCCCCTTGTGTTGAACCGTGTGACTTTGCAAGTGTCCCGCTTTTTTTCTTTGTCTTTTTTGCCCTGTTATGTTTCCCTCTTTTTTGCATTTCTAACAGCGCAGATGTTTACATTTTAGCTCTTGGTTGTAAGCTATCCGTTGTGTTGTGCCCGGTAGCCTAGTTTCCCGGTTCTTTGCATTCAGTCTGTGTTTGATGTTTATCGCTTGCCATCCCTATATCTAATAGAGATGTGAATCGTGTGATCAAGTCGGTAGATGGTCACCCATCGCGATGGCCGCCCGTGAACATAAGCGTCCGTAAGGGCATTCTCGTCCACCCTTGATTGGCGCCCATTTTCCGGCGACCGCGTTGTCTGGTCCGCCCTACGGAAGCCTCCTCCGTGTTAATCGCCGGCCGTATTCCCGTACGGCAACACGATTCGAGTGCAGGAGGTCGTTCCCGGACCCCCGCTGGACTTTGGGCTAGTCCTGTGGGGTTTTACCGCCCTCACCAAGATTAACGATTTGTTGCAATGAATCGGGGGAATTCCTATTATATATCTCTCCACCTGGAGTAAATCAGTAATGTTCACAACAGCAGAACACAGTTACTGGAAAGGCTCTTAAACAAGGCTATACAGGGGCCTAAATATGTTACAGTATATTTTACAGATTTCATCTCCTCCATGCTGTTCATTAATCACGTGCTCTTTGTTACCGTCCAGGTTGAACTATGCCGGGAAAGCGAGTTATGGCTCAGGTAGAGGACCATGCCACGGACCAGCAGCCAGAGGAGGACTCAAGCGCCTCCCAGCCATCCCAAAAGCGAACCCGTAATGCGCGCTTTACGGATGAAGAGAAAGAACTCTTGTGCCATGCTGTATGCGAAAAACATCACCTTCTCTTTAAGTCCAAGCTTTCGTGGTGCAGCCGAAAAAAGATTTGGGAGAAGATTGCCCAGGATGTAAGCTCCCTTTCGGTTATGCCAAGAGATTTTAAGCAGGTGCAGCACCGGAGGCGGGACACCAGAAAAGAGGTTAAAGAGAAGGCCGCTAAAATCAATGCCCATGCAAAGAGGACTGGTGGAGGGCCACCGTGCAGCATCGTGCTGACACCAGTGGAGGAGATGGTTCTCAGAACCATGAGGGCAGAGGTAGTGGTGGGCGTGGGGACGGAGTATGGCGGTGACACGGGACCATGTGCAGGTATGTATTTAGCTAAATTCAGATGTGAGCTGTATGGTAGCTCAGTGGTCAGCCGATGTGTGATCGCTCCTTTGTTACAATTTACTACTGTAATAGAAATGTGCATCATTGATTGCCCTACCGTCACTGTACTTGTCGCAATATTGTCTGATAGCCATAAGAATTATTGTTTCATGACAAAATAGAAATCGGTACTGTTATAAATTATGATTAACTCTCCACAGTTATGTTATGACGTTGACCTCTCTATCTTTGCCCACAGAAACAATGGACAATGGTGACGGTGACAGCAGAGAATCCGAACACCAGGAATCCGAACACCAGGAATCCGAACACCAGGAATCCATGTTTCCGCAGCCTAGCGCAGACCCCCCCAGCCAAGCGATGTCATCAGGGGACATGGATACACAGGATCAGTACGATGTCCCTGTGATCGGAGCGGAGGATGTTGTCCTTGACCTACAGTATTTGAACACCCCCCTGGCATTTCAAGAACCCGACCCATCACAGCAAAGTGATGAAGCAACAGTGATCGAGGAATCTGAACCAGTGTTTCCTGACACGGAAATTGCACCAGTGTTTGCCGAAGAGACCGTGACCGATCAATTACTGGCAGGAATAGGCTCGCGCCTGGATGGTCATCATGCGCTAATCCTCCAGGAACTGCATTTGCTCAGAGCTGACTTTAGAGAGTGCATGGCGTCACTGATTGGCGCAATCCAGGCACTTGCCCCGAAACCTCCCTCCGGGAACCAGTCCTAAAACGTTTAATAAAAGTTATATTTTGTTTTCAATTTGAGTAAGCGTACTTTTGTTTTTATTAAAACCGAGGTCCTAGGGGGGTCATGTAACACATGAAGGGATATTTATTCAAGCATAAATAACCATATGTTACTGTTCATAACGAAGTGGCTGGAAACGGTCAGGAGGGCCACAAAAGGTAATACATGTACAGTTTTTAATGGGGCGATCATGTTTTCCTGATTCAAAATATGGAAATGAATAATTCAATATGAGTTGTCTTATAATACAATTTTAATTGAGTAGTCCTCAGACACAATATGAAACTTTGCCGATAACAGACAAGCAAACATTATACAGCAAACGATATTGATGACACAAATCACATAACCATGAGGAAACACTCCTCAATTTTCCACCTTCCAGATATCTATAACTGTGTGTAAAAAATCTCTAGAGCCACCCTAGAGCATACTCATGTCGCCAACAATGCTTTAACGGTGTGGTCATCAATTTCAAATTCTGGAACAGAATGAGAAGAAATGGCAAGAGTAAATAGGACATACATGTACAGAAACGATCAATCTCTAGAGATCTAAATCTGAACCGGACCCTGTAAAATTAACCCCTTATCTTCCTGCTCCAGGCTGTCCTCCCACTTCCGGTCCATCGGCTGCCAATAGTCCGAGTGGTGCCGATGGACTTATGCCCTTACCATGAAACATGGTATACATGCTCCTACAATGCGACCGGGGCTGAGCAATGCCACCGGAAGCGATCTCCTGCACTGGGCCCGTGGGGGTTTTGGGGGGGGATGTGGGGGATGTGGGGTTCAGTAGAGTAGAGGGAAACAAGGGGCAACAATTCAAAGGACAAGGGTAGATTTATGGTTTTTGTGTGTGAAATTTCCCGCCGTCCCCATTATCAACGGGTCTCCCTATCTTCTTGGGTTTTCCTCCCCCGCTTTTGGACGATTTTAAAAATATCCAAGATATTCTCCATCGTCCGAAGCCAACTTCACATCTCTATTAATATGTATAAAATACCACAGCTATGAAGTACTATTAAAGCACAATATCGTCGTGGGCCACAGTAGACAGGAATGGTTATATGACAGCAGTAATGAAATGTAATGTATGACATTAAACTTACATGAGAAATAAATTTCGATGATCCTCCGCCGGACTTCATTACCCCGTGCGGTGCTGTCCGCATCAACTGCCAGCTCCTGTGGCTGATCGGGTGTCAAGTCTTCTTCAACCTCTGCATGCATACCGAATCTCAGACAAATGTTGTGTAGCATGCAGCAGGCAATAATTATGCTGACTACCTTTTTGGCACTGTATTGCAGGGCCCCCCCCGAGCGATCCAGACATCGAAAACGCCCCTTCAGCACTCCAAAGGTGCGTTCAATGACGTTTCTGGTGCTGGCATGAGCCTCATTGTACCGTTTCTCAGCATTTGTGTGTGGTGACTGGAGCGGTGTTAGCAACCAAGGCTTACAACCATAGCCGCCATCACCTATGGGATGCAAAATATGGAATGCATTGAAAACAACTTGCAGCGCAAACACCGTAAACATAATATACATAACTGTATAGCGATCATCTTTTAGATCCGGAGAACAGAACACTACACATGAGAGACAGACAAATCACAGGAAGTTGCAATTGTCACTTACCAAGTAGCCAGCCTTCGCCGTACTTTCCTTCAAGGAATTGAGTAGCCATAGAGGAATGCGCGAGAATGTAGGCATCATGGCAGCTCCCTGGAAAGTTAGCTACCACATTTAGGATGCGAAGGCGTGCGTCGCAAACCACTTGCACATTCATGGAATGAAAGTGCTTGCGATTACGGAACCCACTCTCTTCTTCCGACCTGGGTCTTAACGCAATATGGGTACAGTCGATAGCGCCCAACACGTTGGGCATACCGGCAATACCCATGAAGCCACTGCGGATCTGTTGGAGTTCTGCTGGATCCGTAGGAAAGACTATATAGTCCCTCATCCGCTTCATCATGGCGTTCAACACCTGTGCCAGATGCCGTGAAACAGAGGCCTGCGTCATACCAGCAACTATGCTCACCGGGTTTTGAAAACTTCCGGTACCAAAAAAATTTAAGGCACACAGAAGCTTACTCAATCCGGGCACAGCATAGTGTCGATTGGTCTTGGGGTCCAGGTCCTCACGCAGGTCTTCATACAGGGACAAGATTGCCTGTGAGCTCAGCCGGTATGTTCGGACAACATCTCTCTCACACATGCCAAAGAGCATTGCCTGTGTACGGATGACACGCGGCCGCTGGACGGCCTGTTGATGGGCCGGCTCTGCCTGCAGGGGATACAACAGATGATAAAACCGTCAATGATAAAAGACAACTCAAATTAGTGATGGATACATATAAATGCTTTTAGAACATGGATTACACTGGGTTATATGTTGATTTACAGCTATGTTCATTGACTTCATTTGATATATGCTTGGTCTTTCTACATTGATTGTAAAGCCTGTTGCTACATTAGCTATGTGATTCTTTTTTGGACGATTTTAAATGTCGTCCGATGTATTTTTAATCGTCAAAAATCATTAGAGGCGCTATATAATAGGAATCCCCCCTATTTATCGTCAGAAATCATAAATAGCGGGGAGGGGAAGGGGGAAGGGGAGGGCGGGAAAACCTCCACAAGATATCTCTAATGTATATATGGTATAAAAAACTACAGCCGGATTGGCTCAATAGCTGACAAAAATATGTGTCACAAAAAAGAGCAAAATAAATACAGAAAAAAACATGGCCATGGATCAGCGACAATTATGCACAACCGTAGAGGCGCCTGTGAACGGTCTTTTACGGGTGACTGTGGGCATAGGGCCGGCGCCATTTTGTTATACTCGGGTCGGTTTTCCCGATGGTTGAAATCAGTCTCTATCTTGAAGAACATAAGAAATTGTTAAAACCCTTTATCGTTTTGGTCGCCCTTCTCTGTACCTTCTTCACAGCTCGATTAACATTTCTATTCATTGTAAACTGATGTCTATAACGTGCCGCGGTATAAAAAGACTTTAAATACATTAATAAATAAACAAACTACAGCCCTTGGCTCAATAGCTGCAAATAGACAGACACTGGTCTCTAAGGCGACCATTACCGGCGCCCGTGAACGGCACTTTACGGGCGACTGCTTTCTCTTGTCCGCCTTACGGCGGCTATATTGACCGGCGCACATCCTCCGGTGCCCATCCACCGGCGCACATCCTCCAGCGCACATCCTCCGGTGCCCATCCACCGGCGCACATCCTCCGGCGCCCATCGACCGGCGCCCATCCTCCGGTGCCCATCCACCGGCGCACATCCTCCAGTGCCCATCGACCGGCGTCAATAGAGGCACCAGAAGGCATGGGCGCCGTTCTTACAGAAAACAACAGATCACCTACCTCCGGTCTTACAGCCGGGTTCTCGGGTCGGTTTGGTTCTCCATGCTGCGGCAGCCCCCCGTTCACCTCTCCAATCTGCCGAGCGTTTCCTGGGTTTCTCAGTCGAGCATACATTCGTCTCCTTCTCCACTGAATCATAATTAGCGTCAGAGCAAAAAAATACAGCTCGTCCATGGTGCAGTCCGGTACCTAACTGTTCGAACACCACACTAACACCACACTAACACCACGTAGAGGTAGGCGCTAAACTAGCACGTTAAGGCCGCGGCAAAACAGCGGGTTACAAAGGAGATAATCTGAGCGCGCGTTACGGTATCGGAGAGGAATAGCTAATTCCTTCATTATACAGCATTATACAGCTAATTCGTTCATTTACATGCCGGGTGCGGAAAGGGTTATGCGTCTGTTTTAAGAAGCGCTAAGGACGCGTGAAACTGGAGACTGTATCGCTGAATCGCCTTACGCGCCCGAATTGTGCGCTCCGAGCACGTTACAGACGGGCAATCTTCGACCGAACGATACTGTATCGACCTGATTGTGTAACTATAGCATGGGTTATTTTTCCCTATATGCATCACCTTGCACTTATCCATATTAAATTTCATCTGCCATTTTGATGCCCAAAGGGGCCAGATCCTGGTAAATAGTCAGGGTATGACCCTCCCACGACCAGGAATTCCTTTTACCTGCTGCGTCCATAATCTTGGATTTTTGAAGAAAGCTATGGCAGCACAAAACAAGGTCTCTAGGCCTAGAGTCCATTCTAGGACCAAGAGCCCTATGAGCCCTCTCTAACTTGAAGCTCCAGGGAGGAAGACTCAGAACCAATGTCAGGAAGTATTTCTTCACGGAGAGGGTGGTGGATGCCTGGAATGCCCTTCCGGAGGAAGTGGTGAAGACCAGAACTGTGAAGGACTTCAAAGGGGCGTGGGATAAACACTGTGGATCCATAAAGTCAAGAGGCCACCAATGAAGAGTGGGTGACTCGCCATAATGATGGCTACTGCCTGGAGACAATACCCTTATTCAATAAACATACACATGCTTACTGTGACTCCAACATCGCTCTAAGCTTCAACAGCAAGAGGAAATGTGGAAAAAAGGATTTGCACTCACAAAGAGGGGAGTAGCTGGCTTGTTACGGCGGTTACTACCCCAAACCAAATAAGCCTGATACTTCACTTTCATAAGAACATAAGAAAATGCCATACTGGGTCAGACCAAGGGTCCATCAAGCCCAGCATCCTGTTTCCAACAGTGGCCAATCCAGGTCACAGTAAGCAAGTACCCAAAAACTAAGTCTATTCAATGTAACCATTGCTAATGGCAGTGCCTATTCTTTAAGTGAACTTAATAGCAGGTAATGGACTTCTCCTCCAAGAACTTATCCAATCCTTTTTTAAACACAGCTATACTAACTGCACGAACCACATTCTCTGGCAACAAATTCCAGAGTTCAATTGTGCGTTGAGTAAAAAAGAACTTTCTCCGATTAGTTTTAAATGTGCCCCATGCTAACTTCATGGAGTGCCCCCTAGTCTTTCTACTATCCGAAAGAGTAAATAACCGATTCACATCTACCCGTTCTAGACCTCTCATGATTTTAAACACCTCTATCATATCCCCCCTCAGTCGTCTCTTCTCCAAGCTGAAAAGTCTTAACCTCTTTAGTCTTTCCTCATAGGGGAGTTGTTCCATTCCCCTTATCATTTTGGTCACCCTTCTCTGTACCTTCTCCATCGCAATTATATCTTTTTTGAGATGCAGTGACCAGAATTGTACACAGTATTCAAGGTGCGGTCTCACCATGGAGCGATATAGAGGCATTATGACATTTTCCGTTTTATTCATCATTCCTTTTCTAATAATTCCCAACATTCTGTTTGCTTTTTTGACTGCCGCAGCACACTGCACCGACGATTTCAGTGTGTTATCCACTATGACACCTAGATCCTTTTCCTGGGTGGTAGCTCCTAATATGGAACCTAACATTGTGTAACTATAGCATGGGTTATTTTTCCCTATATGCATCACCTTGCACTTATCCATATTAAATTTCATCTGCCATTTTGATGCCTAAAGGGGCCAGATCCTGGTAAATAGTCAGGGTATGACCCTCCCACGACCAGGAATTCCTTTTACCTGCTGCGTCCATAATCTTGGATTTTTGAAGAAAGCTATGGCAGCACAAAACAAGGTCTCGAGGCCTAGAGTCCATTCTAGGACCAAGAGCCCTATGAGCCCTCTCTAACTTGAAGCTCCAGGGAGGAAGACTCAGAACCAATGTCAGGAAGTATTTCTTCACGGAGAGGGTGGTGGATGCCTGGAATGCCCTTCCGGAGGAAGTGGTGAAGACCAGAAGTGTGAAGGACTTCAAAGAGGCGTGGGATAAACACTGTGGATCCATAAAATCTAGAGGACGTAAATGAATGTGGGGAAAAAAAAAAAAGATTTGCATTCACAAAAAAGCAGCGAGTAGCTTGCTTTTTATGGCAGTTACTACCCCAAATCAAATAAGCCTGATACTTCACTTTCAATGCATATCCAGCATAGCTCTCTGCTTCAACGGCAGGGGAGAAAGTCTTCAAGCATAGCTCTCTGCTTCAACGGCAGGGGAGAAAATCTTCAAGCATTTATTTATTTATTTATTTAGAGTTTTTATATACCGACCTTCTCGATATACATAATCGAATCAGGTCGGTTTCCATAAAACAAAACTTTCGCAAGTAAGGCGTTACATTAAACAATAAAACAGAGTATTGAACTAAGGCGTACAGCATAACATAAACAATAAACTGCGAATAGAACAATAAAACGTAAATCAATAAATATAAATCTTATATATAGATATATATACATAAATATATATATATAAATAAATATATAAAATATAAAATAAAAATATAGCATAGCTCTCTGCTTCAACGGCAGGGGAGAAGAAAAACTGATACTTCACGCATATCCAGCATAGCTCTCTGCTTCAATGGCAAGGGAGAAAGACTGAAACTTCCTTTCAATGCATATCCAGCATAAAACTCTGCTTCAACGTCAGGGGGAATGAAGAAAAGTGGATCTATATACAGACAACCAACAAGGATTGAATTACATAGTCTGGGTAAAACAAATAAGCATGGGTGTAGCTTGCTTATTGCAGCGGTTACTACCCCTAACTAATTAAGCTAGATATTTCATTTAGATGCAGCTCCAACACTGCTCTCTACATTAATGGTGGGGGTGGAAGGGTAATAGAACCAAAAGGTTACTAAGAGCCAAGAGAAACAGATAAGTATGAAAAAAAAAAGTGTGAAACTTGCTGGGCAGACTGGATGGGCCGTTTGGTCTTCTTCTGCCGTCATTTCTATGTTTCTATGTGCTTGGGGGGGCTGCCCTCAGCTGAATCACCTGGCTCGTGGCTGGATTGAAGAATAAATTGGCAGATTGAGCCTGTCACTTCCATGGCATTGCTGTATTCTGGGACCTCTGGCACCCATTGAATCCTAATGTGGCACTGCCTGGAGCGGTTTTCCAGATCCTCCAGCTTTTCCTGTATAGTCATAAGCTCTCCATCCATCGTGTCTTGCTGCGTGGCCACTTTATTTAAAGCAGTCCCATTCGCATCCACTCTCACCTCAAGCTCATCAACTCTGTGGCCCAGGCTGGCGATGTCATTGCGAATGTCAGACATCGAGGCCAAGAGTTCCTGCTTGTGTGCTTTTAAATCGGCCCGGAACTCTATAAGCCAGCCTCGGATGTCATTTTTGAGTTGAGCAGAAGCATCCACCCATTCCAGACTTCCCCTAGCTAGAGGATCGGTTCCCTGCTGCGGTGTCTCACTCTCAGTGTCCACGGCCTGCACGGGCCCAGCCTTGTGGTAGCTCCCATGCCAATGTATGCCCAGGTACTAGCAACAGCTGAATCGCTGGTTTCTAAAAAGGTTTGCTTACTTTAGCGTGTTTATCGTGGCTCTTATTGCGGGCTCGAGAGCGTAGCGATTCCCCTGTGCGGCCATCTTCCTTGCCGGCGAAAGAGCGCACCCCTGTTGAACACTTTTAACCTTTGCAGCTGCACCTTTCAGTTTTTTTCTAACTATTTTCCTCATTTTATCAAAGTTTCCCTTTTGAAAGTTTATTGTTAGAGCTGCAGATTTACTTATTAGTTTAAATTTGATCATGTTATGATCACGGTTGCCAAGTGGCCCCACCACAGTTACCTCTCTCACCAAATCCTGTGTTCCACTAAGAATTAAATCTAAAATAGCTCCCTCTCTTGTTGGTTCCTGAACCAGTTGCTCCATGAAGCAGTCGTTTATTACATCCAGTAACTTTATGTCTCTAGCAAGTCCTGATGTTACATTACCCAGTCAATATTGGGGTAATTGAAATCTCCCATTATTATTGCACTGCCAAATTGGTTAGCTTCCCTGATTTCTCTTAGCATTTCATCATCTGTCTGACCATTTTGTCTAGGTGGACGGTAGTGTACTCCTATCACCATACTCTTACTCAAGAATTCAATGGTGTCGTCGCACACGCCCTCTGGTCCTCTGCTGCTGCAAAGGGTGCAGGAGGTGTGGGAGGGCCTCTCTGGGCTTCGTGGGAGAAGTATGCAGTTGAGCCTCTTATTCTAGAACCTCCTTGAGCATTAGGTAGCCCCCCTCCCCATGAAAGGGGTCTCATAAATAACTCCACCTCTCAGCTGTGTGATTTAGGTGGGGCACATTTAACATGCAGATACAACTGAAGGTTCATCCAGGGATGGAGAGGAGAGGCTGGAGCTGAGAATAAAACAAGAAATTATAACTAAAACCTAGAATGTATTACTGTTGCAAGTAATGCTCGTAACATCAGTGCATGAACGTTTACATACCACATTATGATTCTTATACACTAGAGCAAACAGAGATAAGAACATAAGAACATGCCATACTGGGTCAGACCAAGGGTCCATCAAGCCCAGCATCCTGTTTCCAACAGTGGCCAAACCAGGCCATAAGAACCTGGCAAGTGCCGAAAAACTAAGTCTATTCCATGTAACCATTGCTAATGGCAGTGGCTATTCTCTAAGTGAACTTAATAGAAGGTAATGGACTTCTCCTCCAAGAACTTATCCAATCCTTTTTAAAACACCTTTTTTAAACACCTCTATCATATCCCCCCTCAGTCGTCTCTTCTCCAAGCTGAGAATTCCTAACCTCTTTAGTCTTTCCTCCTAGGGGAGCTGTTCCATTCCCTTTATCATTTTGGTAGCCCTTCTCTGTACTTTCTCCATCGCAATTATATCTTTTTTGAGATGCGGCGGCCAGAATTGTACACAGTATTCAAGGTGGGGTCTCACCATGGAGCGATACAGAGGCATTATGACATGTTCCGTTTTATTCACCATTCCCTTTCTAATAATTCTCAACATTCTGTTTGCTTTTTTGACTGCCGCAGCACACTGTACCGACGATTTCAATGTGTTATCCACTATGACGCCTAGATCTCTTTCTTGGGTTGTAGCACCTAATACGGAACCTAACACTGTGTAATTATAGCATGGGTTATTTTTCCCTATATGCATCACCTTTCACTTATCCACATTAAATTTCATCTGCCATAATTTCCCAGTCTCACAAGGTCTTCCTGCAATTTATCACAATCTGCTTGTGATTTAACTACTCTGAACAATTTTGTATCATCTGCAAATTTGATTATCTCACTCATCATATTTCTTTCCAGATCATTTATAAATATATTGAACAGTAAGGGTCCCAATACAGATCCCTGAGGCACTCCACTGCCTACTCCCTTCCAC
This sequence comes from Rhinatrema bivittatum, assembly GCF_901001135.1. NCBI lineage: Eukaryota > Metazoa > Chordata > Amphibia > Gymnophiona > Rhinatrematidae > Rhinatrema > Rhinatrema bivittatum. The sequence continues at coordinate 823,953,923 of NC_042616.1, forward strand.
GGTGGCTGCACGAAGGGGCGCAGAAAGGGGCAGGCCCCTTAGTCGTGCTCCTTCGGCGTGCGACGCCCAGTGCGCGGGACCTGGAAGAGGTGGCCGCACTTAAAAGGCCATGACAATGCTGGGCAGTGAAGTCACCGGCGCACCTGGCCTCCGATTGGCTGAGGGGCGCGGCCGGGAGAATTGCGGGTGGAGTTGGTCCTGGGTCCGGCTGCTATGGTAGGGAAGCTTTAGAATCCAACAGGTTGGGACGGCGATGGCCTTACCCCGATGCGCTTTAGTATTGACTAAATGTGCGCCCCTTTGTGCAGCTACCGAGTGCGACAGTATCTCAACCTCTCCTCCCTCCACCCCCTGCCTCCCTGTGCATTTTTCCTATTCCTAACTCAACTGCCACCCCCTTCCCCACCCTCTTTCTAACTCCAGTCATACGATAAAACAATGAATTATAAATTATTAAATTATTATTAAGTTATTAAATTATTAAAAATAGCATGAATTGCATAGTTAGTTTTCGATTGTGTATTGTTATCTGAATTAAAACTATGGCACACATCATAAAAATTGTAAAACTGTATGACACAATTCCCAGCTCTCGTGTTTATTGGGATAATGAAGAAAAAGGCAGCTCTAAAATTCAAATAAAGGTGTTTACTTACATTAATTACATAAATATCCGGTAATGCACTGGTATTAGCGCTTACAAATATGGGAGCGCCATGTAAGTACTCTACCAATGAAAATGGAACAAAAATAACTTAAAGTTAACTAGAATAAAATAATTGAAATATTCTAGTGCGAATCGCCAGCCAGCTGCCATTAGTATTGACTAAATGGTATAAAGGAAAAGTGAAACGATGAGAAAAGACAGGGCAAAAGTGATAAGGACAATATTATTGTATTATAGTAAGTATAGTGCGGTTAATAAGAGTGACAAACCCGGCGCTCTACACAGGGGCGGTAATACCAGTATCAAAGAGAGAAGAAAATAGTTTGTGCCCCTTACTATGAAAAGTGAAATACCTTGCTTCTTCATGAATACCGAATGCCTGCACGAAATTCGTATATCAGTGTTTTAATGCATATCTGAGATATCGGGGGCTAGATAGATATAAAGAGGGAATAAAGCTAGAATTTAAAGAGGCTGACTTACAAAGCAAAATATCTAGAGCCAGATTTTCTAAGGGGTACGCGTGTAAGATATGCGTGTACCCCCCGAAAACCTGGCCCAAACACCCCGAACTTATGTTGCATAGGCTTCCGGCACGTGCAAAGCCCCGGGACGCGCGTAAATGCCGGGGCTTTCCTGGGGGGGCGTGTCGCGATCCGCGCGTCATCGGGGGGGGCATGATGCGGCAGGCAAATCATCCGGGGGCAGCGCTGCGGGTGTGGTTTCGGCCTGGGGGCTTTCCGGGGACTTGGCTGCGGCCTCTGGACCAGCCCCCAGACCGGAACATGGAGTGCGGCAGCCGGCCCGGCGAGCCCAAAGTTACGACTGCCTAGAGCAGGCGTAACTTTCGCGACAGAGGTGGGGGGGGGGGGGGGTTAGATAGGGCCGGGGGAGTGGGTTAGGTAGAGGAAGGGAGGGGAAGGTGGGGGAGGCGGAAGGAAAGTTCCTTCCGAGGCCGCTCCTATTTCGGAGTGGCCTCGGAGGGAGCGGAGGCAGGCTGTACGGCTCGGCGCGTGCAGGCTGCCAATTTTGGGCAGCCTTGCGTGCGCCGACCCTGGACTTTAATGGATATGTGCGGCTACGCGTGTATCTATTTAAATCTTGCGTAGTCTTGTTCACGCCTGGTGCGCGAACAAAAGTCCGCGTGTGTGCGAGTTTATGAAATCTACCCCCTAGTGTCCTAAGGTGGTACAATAAAAAGGGAGAATCATACATATTTACCATATCTCGTTATAACGTTCTATGCAGAAAAAGCATTACTTACCGGTTTAATTCGGCTCGATGGTGCCAAAGAGATGTCAATCACTAAAAGTGGGTGTGTATGTAGTAAAACTTTGAAAATATTCTATTATCTGACTTAGATTGATGGCACATCTCATAATTATTTATATTAAAAAAACTAAAAACTGTAAGACTCTATTCCTAACTCATATTTATTGAGGTAATGAAGAAGAAAGCGACTTTATAATTATCAAAAAAAATTTTTGGTTATACTGGAATGAAAAATGATAGCGAAATTCCTATTACAAACTTTTAATAAGTAAAATATGTACTTACATTTAACATGAATTAAATCAATAACTGGTAGTGCATCGGTAGCATCACTTACAACTTTTATGGGAACACAAGGTATACACTCTGGGGCGGATTTTCAGAGCCCTGCTCGCCGGGAAGCCTATTTTACATAGGCCTCCCGGCGCGCGCAGAGCCCCGGGACTCGCGTAAGTCCCGGGGTTCTCCGAGGGGGGCGTGTCGGGGGCGGGCCCGGTCGTCGCGGCGTTTCGGGGGCGTGTCGGCAGCGTTTTGGGGGCGGGTACGGGGGCGTGGCTACGACCCGGGGGCGTGGCCGCGCCCTCCGTACTCGCCCCCAGGTCGCGGCCCGGCGCGCGGGGGGCCCGCTGGCGCGCGGGGATTTACGCCTCCCTCTGGGAGGCGTAAATCCCCCGACAAAGGTAAGGGGGGGGGGGTTTAGACAGGGCCGGGCGGGGTGGGTTAGGTAGGGGAAGGGAGGGGAAGGTGAGGGGAGGGCAAAGGAAAGTTCCCTCCGAGGGAACGGGGTAGGCTGTGCGGCTCGGCGCGCGCCGGCTATACAAAATTCATAGCCTTGCGCGCGCCGATCCAGGATTTTAGTGGATACGCGCGGCTCCGCGCGTATCTACTAAAATCCAGCGTACTTTTGTTTGCGCCTGGAGCGCAAACAAAAGTAGGCTATTCGCGCGCCTTTTAAAATCCGCCCCATTGTGAGACTTACTGAAAATAGTGACCATTAATATGATAACAAAATAAAACAATAAAAAAAATATAATTAGTGTGTGTGTTAAAGAAACCGAGTGCTAAGTGGATAAAAAGAGATAAAACTAATATTTAAGTAGACTAACTTACAAACCAGCGATGCAGGGAAAAATGAAAGAAGAGAAAACCATACATATCTACCTTATATCGACATAGTGTCTCACGCAGCAAAAGCAGAAGGTTTAAATCCGCTCAGTGGCATGAAAAACACCTGTCAATCAAAAGACGCGGGCGTGTATATAATGTAATTCTTAAAGAATAAACAAACCAGATATTTAAAAATAATTGTTGATATATAGAAATAAAGTGAAGAGAATTATTAAAAAATTAAAATAGCAAAATAAATACATTTACGATAAATACTGCCATTACAGCATAAGTACATTGGCATTACAGTATAAGAAAACATTTATTAGCACTGTTACAGTATAAGAAAAATGTTTATTAGCATTGCATTATAGTAAAATAAAACTTATTAGCATTGCATTATAAGGAAAATGTTTATTAGCATTGCATTATAGTATAAGAAAACATTTATTACTACTGCATTACAGCATAAGAAAATGTTTATTAGCATGGGATTATAGTATATCAAAATGCTTATAGGCAAGGTATTACAGTATAAGAAAACATTTATTAGCACTGCATTACAGCATAAGAAAATGTTTATTAGCATGGGATTATAGTATATCAAAATGCTTATAGGCAAGGTATTACAGTATAAGAAAACATTTATTAGCACTGTTACAGTATAAGAAAAATGTTTATTAGCATTGCATTACATTATAAGAAAATGTTTATTAGTATTGCATTATAGTATAAGAAAATGTTTATTAGCATGGGATTATAGTATATCAAAATGCTTATTAGCAAGGGATTACAGCATAAGAAAACATTAGCATTGCATTACATTATAAGAAAATGTTTATTAGCGCAGCATTACAGTATAAGAAAATGTTTATTAGTGCAACATTACAGCATAAGAAAATGTTTATTAACATTGCATTACAGTATAAGAAAATGTTTATTAGCATTGCATTACAGCATAAGAAAATGTTTATTAACACTGCATTACAGATAAGAAAATGTTTATTAACATTGCATTACAGCATAAGAAAATGTTTATTAGCACAGCATTACATTATAAGGAAACCTTTATTAGCACAGCATTACAGCATAAGAAAATGTTTATTAGCACAGCATTACAATATAAGAAAAGGTTTATTAGCGCAGCCTACAGTATAAGAAAATGTTTATTAGCGCAGCATTACAGTATAAGAAAATGTTTATTAGCACTGCATTACATTATAAGAAAATGTTTATTAGCATTGCATTACAGCATAAGAAAATGTTTATTAGCACTGCATTACATTATAAGAAAATGTTTATTAACACTGCATTACAGATAAGAAAATGTTTATTAACATTGCATTACAGCATAAGAAAATGTTTATTAGCACAGCATTACATTATAAGGAAACCTTTATTAGCACAGCATTACAGCATAAGAAAATGTTTATTAGCACAGCATTACAATATAAGAAAAGGTTTATTAGCGCAGCCTACAGTATAAGAAAATGTTTATTAGCGCAGCATTACAGTATAAGAAAATGTTTATTAGCACTGCATTACATTATAAGAAAATGTTTATTAGCATTGCATTACAGCATAAGAAAATGTTTATTAGCACTGCATTACATTATAAGAAAATGTTTATTAGCGCAGCATTACAGCATAAGAAAATGTTTATTAGCATTGCATTACAGTATAAGAAAATGTTTATTAGCACTGCATTACAGCATAAGAAAATGTTTATTAGCGCTGCATTACAGTATAAGAAAAGGTTTATTAGCGCAGCACTACAGTATAAGAAAATGTTTGTTTATTAGCGCAGCATTACAGTATAAGAAAAGGTTTATTAGCGCTGCATTACAGCATAAGAAAATGTTTATTAGCGCAGCATTACAGTATAAGAAAATGTTTATTAGCACTGCATTACAGCATAAGAAAATGTTTATTAGCGCTGCATTACAGCATAAGAAAATGTTTATTAGCGCTGCATGTTATGAGAAAGTCTGTTTAGTGGACCCTTGGCCCGGCTGTCTGAACAGCGGAGTCCAGACGATGGAAAAGGAGCCGGGAGGTGGCACGGATCTGGCGTGGATGTAGGAGCGTTCGCCCTGGAAACCCGAGACCCCCCCAGGAGGAGCCCGTAGGGGTCCGGGTCGCTGGGACTTAGGAGGTCTGTTGATCACGGCTGGCTGAGGACGAGAAGAGTCAAGCGGAAGTCCAATGGTCGAGGCTGGCGGAAGACGAGAAGAGTCAAGCGGAAGTCCAATGGTCGAGGCTGGCGGAAGACGAGAAGAGTCAAGCGGAAGTCCAAGGGTCAAGGCTGGCGGAAGACGAGAAGAGTCAAGCAGAAGTCCAGGGGTCAAGGCTGGCGGAAGACGAGAAGTGAAAACCAGGAGTGGATTCACTGGAGCGGGAGCAGGAACCAGCAGGAAGGAGCAAGGCAGGAACCACGGACAGGAACAAGCAGGAACGGAGCAAGGCAGGAACCACAGACAGGAACAAGCAGGAACGAGGCACGGCTGGAAACACAGGAACAAGGACCGGAACAGGCAGGAACGGAGCAAGCTGGATCCAGGGAAGCAACTAAGTACTCACAGGAGTGACCTCGTTGCAAGGCAGGAGAGACTGAAGCTGCCTTATATACCCAGCCAGGCTCTGTCGTCAGCAAAGGGGCGGTTCAGCACTTCCGGGTGCTGGACCTACAAGAGCCGTCCCTTCGCGCGCGCGCGCGTACCCGGCCAGGGGGAAGAGTCAGAATCGGCATCAACGGCGTCTCCATGAGGGAGACGCCGCTGCCATGCGGCCGAGAAGGCCCAAACCTCCGGCGGAGCGCGGCGGGCCCGGGAGCCTCGGGAGGAAGGTAAGAGCCCGGTTGCTAGTCTGGCGACCGGGATAGCAACAGTACCCCCCCTCTTACGCCCCCTCTTTAAAGGGCCAGGCTTGTCAGGGTGGTCCAGGTGGAACTGATGCAGTAGAGCTTTATCTAAGATGTTACGAGCTGGCTCCCAAGTATTGTCTTCGTCGCCACACCCCTCCCATGCTAGCAAGTACTCCCAACGCCTGTTAACAAAGCGAATGTCCAGTACCTCTCGTACTTGAAAGGTGGGATCTTCTGCTGAGGGCGCCGGAGAGGAATCAGGTAGCCTAGGATGAAATTTAGAAAGTATGACTGGCTTTAGTAGGGAAACGTGAAAAACATTGTGAATACGCAGGGAATTGGGAAGGCGTAGCCGATAAGACACCATGCCCACTCTCTCCGCAACTCGGAAGGGTCCGCAGAACTTGGGTGCCAACTTCTTCGACGGTTGTCGGAGATGAATGTGTCTAGTGCTGAGCCAGACTTTGTCTCCTGGGAGAAACTGTGGGGCAGTTCTTCGATGCCGGTCGGCAAAACGTTTAGAGGAGAGTACCACCTTTTGGAGCCGGTGCTGTGTAGAAGACCAAAGCCTACCCAGTTGGTCAGCGGTTGACTGGGCAGCAGGTGAGGAGATGGGTCCTGGTAGCGGCAAGGGTGGTTTCAGCTGTTTGCCGTACACAACCTGGAATGGAGATCTTCCGGTTGCGGCGTGTACCTGATTGTTGTAGGCGAACTCCGCCCAAGGTAGGAGATCCACCCAATTGTCTTGCTTATGGTTGATAAATGCTCTCAGAAAGGACTTCAATGAACGGTTCATGCGTTCTGTTTGGCCATTGCTTTGTGGGTGGAATGCAGTCGAGAAGCTTAATTGTACTTTGAATTTTTTACATAACGCTCTCCAATATCTGGCGGTGAACTGAGGTCCCCGGTCAGAGACTATGTCCAGAGGTAAACCATGAATGCGGAATATATGCTGAACGAACAGCAACGCCAGTTCTGTAGCGGAGGGAAGTTTGGGTAAAGGCACAAAATGAGCCATTTTCGAAAAGCGGTCCACCGTAACCCAGACCACAGTCTTGCCTTGAGAAGGCGGAAGTTCTACCATAAAGTCTGTAGCAATATGCGTCCACGGCTCTGTAGGAACGGGTAATGGGGGACCAATTAATGGTTTCTGTAGTGCGCAGGTAGGACAGGAACTTACATACAGAGAAACATCCCTACGTAGTCCAGGCCACCAATAGAAACGGGTTATGAGGTCTAGTGTCCTTTGTACTCCTGCGTGGCCTCCAGTTAAGGAATCATGACCCCAACATAGGACCCTTTTACGAAGTCTTATAGGCACTGGAATCTTAGAAGAAGTGTCTAGCGGAGTGAGATTTAATTGAATACTTGCGGGATCCAGAATGTGCTGCAGGGACTCCTCCTCCTCAGGTTGAGAAGTACGAGATAGAGCGTCGGCTCGAACATTCTTTTCAGCGGGGCGATACTTAAGTATGAAGTTGAAGCGACTGAAGAACAATGACCACCTAGCTTGACGAGGGTTCAAGCGTTGGGCCTGAGCCAAGTACTGTAAATTCTTATGATCCGTATAGACGGTCACCGGGTGATTAGCCCCCTCGAGCCATTGTCTCCATTCTTCAAATGCGAGTTTAATAGCAAGAAGCTCCTTGTCTCCAATACTATAGTTGCACTCGGCAGGAGTGAATTTCTTTGAAAAGTAAGAGCAAGGCATCAGCTTGCCTGAAGCATCATGCTGACTAAGAACGGCCCCAACCGCCAACGTAGAAGCATCAACCTCCACAACGAAAGGGCGCTGTGGATCTGGATGGCGCAAGCAAGAGTCCCGTAAAAAAGCCTTCTTTAAGTCTTCGAAGGCGAGACAAGCTGAAGTCGACCAGGCATGAGTGTTGGCACCCTTGCGAGTGAGTGCGGTGAGAGGAGCCACTTTTTGGGAATAGTGTGGTATAAAGTGTCTGTAAAAGTTGGCAAAACCAAGAAATCGTTGGAGAGCCTTTAAACCTACTGGTTGAGGCCAATTAGTGATAGCTGCAACCTTCTCCGGGTCCATTTGAAAACCAGAAGAGGAAATAATGTATCCCAGGAACGGAAGTGTCTCGCACTCAAACTGGCACTTCTCCAATTTGGCATACAAGTGATTGTCTCTTAATGCGTGCAAGACGCGTTTGACATGACGGCGATGAGAGACGAGATCTGGAGAGTAGATCAAGACGTCGTCGAGATAAACGATGACAAAAGAATAAAGCATTTCTCGTAGTACCTCATTCATTAGGTTTTGGAAGACAGCGGGCGCATTACATAGTCCGAACGGCATTACAAGGTATTCATAATGACCGTCCCGGGTGTTAAAAGCTGTCTTCCACTCGTCCCCGGGACGAATACGAACGAGATTGTAGGCTCCACGAAGATCAAGTTTCGTGAAAACTTTAGCACCTTGAAGTCTGTCCAAAAGTTCAGGTATAAGAGGAAGCGGATACCGATCCTTCTTGGTGATGGTATTTAATCCTCGGTAATCAATACACGGTCTGAGGGTACCATCTTTTTTGGCCACGAAGAAAAAGCCTGCCCCCGCCGGCGAATGAGACGGGTGGATAAAGCCCTTGGCCAGATTTTCAGATACGTATTCTGACATCGCCCGCGTCTCAGGGATAGACAAAGGGTAGACTCTACCTCTCGGGGGAATGGAGTTTGGAAGCAGGTCAATGGCACAATCGAACGGACGATGAACTGGAAGAAGTTCCGCTTTCTGTTTGGAGAATACATCCGCAAAGCTTTGGTACTGAGGTGGCAGTTCCAAGAGTGTCTGACAGAGTGGAGGAGTTGGTTTCAAAGGTACTTTCAGACAGTTGTGAAAGCAATAGGAGCTCCACTGAGCGATTTGCAGAGAGTCCCAGTGAATAATTGGAGCATGTTGTTGCAACCAAGGAAGACCCAATACTATAGGGTGCACCGACTTCTCCAGTAGCATAAAAGAGAGCCTTTCAGTATGGAGAATTCCGGTCTGAAGTGTGATAGGCTCTGTAATCTCTGAGATGTCTCCTGATAATGGAGTTCCTTGGATTGAGGTGACTCGGAGCGGAGGCTTCCGGGGTAAGGTAGGAAGCCCCAGTTGACATACCAAGTCTTTTAGAATAAAATTCCCCCCAGCTCCGGAATCTATAAAGGCTAGAGTCTGGAAGGAACCCCCTGGGTACTTCAGGGTGACAGGTACCGTACATTGAGGAGCAGGACTAAGGCAACCTAGAGAGATCTCCTCCCTCTTCCCTAGGTTCAAGCGTTTTCCGGCCGTACGGGGCACTGAGCCAACAAGTGACCCTTAGTACCACAGTACAGGCACAATCCTAGAGTGCGCCGTCGCCTCCTCTCTTCTTCGGTTAACGGTGTTCGCCCAATTTGCATGGGTTCCTCAGAGGCATTGGAAGAGGGAGTAGACTGTGGCTTGTGAGGCGAGGAGAGAGATCTTGAAAAGGTGGGTGCCAGGGAGACCGGTCGTCGAGGCGGTCGGACCTCCTTCGCTCGCTGCTGTAACCGCCGATCGATTCTCCCTGCCAAATCTATGACCTCTTTCAAGGTAGTGGGAATATCCCTCGTCATCAGTTCGTCCTTTATACGACTTGCGAGACCCTCCAAGAATATGCCACGCAAGCAGTCGTCTTGCCACCCCAGCTCCATGGCCAGGGTGCGAAATTCAATAGCATAGTCCGTTAGGGAGCGTGAGCCTTGCCTCAATTGCAGAATTTCCGTAGTAGCGGTAGTCTGGCATGCTGGTTCGTCAAACGTTTGTTTGAAATGATCCACGAATCTTTGCAAATCTTGGAGTAAGGCATCTTGGTGTTCCCATAAAGGCGAAGCCCATACCATAGCCTTCCCGTCCAGCAGGGACAAAATGTAGGCTACTTTGATAGCATCGGAAGGAAATTGTCCCGGCAGCAAGGTAAAGCGAATAAAGCACTGATTCAAGAAGGCCCTACAAGTCTTGGCGTCCCCAGAGTAACGTGTAGGAGCCGGAAGTTGGGTCTGAACGGACGGATGTGATATGGGCGCAGGAGGCGGAGGTGGTACCACTACGTCCAGAGGCTGAGCGTCCAGGCGACTTGCCAGTCGATCCACAGTAGCAGCCAAAACTTCTATACATTGCTGCTGTTGCTGTATCCTTTGGGCCATTCCCGGAATGGCCTGCAGGCCGGGAGTATCCGCCGGGTCCATGGCCTTGTAAACTGTTATGAGAAAGTCTGTTTAGTGGACCCTTGGCCCGGCTGTCTGAACAGCGGAGTCCAGACGATGGAAAAGGAGCCGGGAGGCGGCACGGATCTGGCGTGGATGTAGGAGCGTTCGCCCTGGAAACCCGAGACCCCCCCAGGAGGAGCCCGTAGGGGTCCGGGTCGCTGGGACTTAGGAGGTCTGTTGATCACGGCTGGCTGAGGATGAGAAGAGTCAAGCGGAAGTCCAATGGTCGAGGCTGGCGGAAGTCGAGAAGAGTCAAGCAGAAGTCCAATGGTCGAGGCTGGCGGAAGACGAGAAGAGTCAAGCAGAAGTCCAAGGGTCGAGGCTGGCGGAAGACGAGAAGAGTCAAGCAGAAGTCCAGGGGTCAAGGCTGGCGGAAGACGAGAAGTGAAAACCAGGAGTGGATTCACTGGAGCGGGAGCTGGAACCAGCAGGAAGGAGCAAGGCAGGAACCACGGACAGGAACAAGCAGGAACGGAGCAAGGCAGGAACCACAGACAGGAACAAGCAGGAACGAGGCACGGCTGGAAACACAGGAACAAGGTCCGGAACAGGCAGGAACGGAGCAAGCTGGATCCAGGGAAGCAACTAAGTACTCACAGGAGCGACCTCGTTGCAAGGCAAGGCAGGAGAGACTGAAGCTGCCTTATATACCCAGCCAGGCTCTGTCGTCAGCAAAGGGGCGGTTCAGCACTTCCGGGTGCTGGACCTACAAGAGCCGTCCCTTCGCGCGCGCGCATACCTGGCCGGGGGGAGGAGTCAGAATCGGCATCGACGGCGTCTCCATGAGGGAGACGCCGCTGCCATGCGGCCGAGAAGGCCCAAACCTCCGGCGGAGCGCGGCGGGCCCGGGAGCCTCGGGAGGAAGGTAAGAGCCCAGTCGCTAGTCTGGCGACCGGGATAGCAACACTGCATTACAGTATAAGAAAAGGTTTATTAGCGCAGCACTACAGAATAAGAAAATGTTTGTTTATTAGCATTGCATTACAGCATAAGAAAATTTATTTTATTTATTTATTTATTATTTTTATTATACCGAGTTTCATGATAGGAATCACATCAACCCGGTTTACAATTAACAATGTGAGTAAAGGCAGAGAGTAACATAGTAAAACATTTCCCAATTCAACGTCATATATAGAATGAAACTTAACAGATATATTAACAATATTTAGGATGTGAGAAAGTTACAAAAAACAAGGAAAAATAACTAGGATCTGAAAGGGGGAGGAAACTGAAGGAAGAATATTAACATTTTAGCCAACTGTATCAATTAATAAATATGTATAGTATTATAAAAATATAGATGAGTAGCAAAAATGATCAAATATGATGCTGTTGTGAAGTATAATAATAAGATGCTGTGACTGAGTATGAAGTTAGTGGGTTTATTACAGTTCACTAACTTTGTGTTTGTGCTGATGGGTGGGGAATTTAATCCAGTTCTGGGAACGCTTTTTTAAAAAGCCACGTTTTTAGTCTCTTCCTAAAAGTTGGGGCGCATGGTTCTTGTCTTAGGTCCGGTGGGATGGAGTTCCAAAGGATTGGACCTGCTGATGAAAGAGCTCTTGAACTGTAGGATTTATGTTGGTAAGTTTTGGCCTGAGGTACCTGAAGAGATTCTTTGTAATGTTCCCTGATGGGTCTGGCGGATGTGTATTTTTTAAAAGGGATTTGTAAGTCAAGTTGAGTGTGTTGATGGATGTTCTTGTAGATAATCATAATGGTTTTGTACATAATTCTGAAGTGGATCGGTAACCAATGAAGGTCTTTGAGGATGGGGAGATATGGTCGATTTTCCTGGAGTTTGTAAGTATTCTAGCTGCTGTGTTCTGTACCATTTGTAAAGGCTTGGTGTAAGAAGCTGGGAGGCCTAGTAGTAGAGAATTGCAATAATCTAGTTTGGAGAAGATTATTGCTTGCAGGATTGATCTAAAATCTTGCGCGTGGAAAAGTGGCTTTATTCTTTTCAGAATATGTAATTTGTGGAAGCAGTCTTTTGTAGTTCGGTTTATGAATGGTTTGAGGTTAAGACGGTTATCTAGGATGGCTCCTAGATCTCTTACATGGGTGGTTTGTAGGAGGGTAGGTGGCTTTGAGAGCGTGATGTTGTTTTCAGGTGCTATAAGGAGATATTCCGTTTTCGACGCATTAAGGACTAGGTTTAAGCTGGTAAGGAGGTGTTTGATTTCTAATAAGCAACTATCCCAATATTCCATTGTTGACGAGATTGAATCTTTTATAGGGATCACAATCTGTACATCGTCCGCGAAGAGGAAGTGTTTAAGGCTTAGTTTTGTGAGTAGTTGACAGAGTGGTAGGAGGTATACATTAAATAGGGTGGGTGAGAGGGATGAACCTTGTGGCACCCCTCTGGTGGAGTGGTGATATTGGGATTCTGTATTGTGAATTTTGACCCTATATCCTCTGTTTTCCAGGAAGGTTTTGAACCATGTTAGTGAAGTAGCTGTCACTCCAATATTTGCCAGTTGTTTTAAGAGGAGGTAATGGTTGACGGTGTCAAAGGCCGCCGAGAAGTCGAGGAGGATTAGTAAGAATGCTTTGCCTTTATCGATGCCGGCGAGGAGGAAGTCTGAAAGTGCAAGAAGTAGTGTTTCTGTGCTTGCAGCTTTTCGAAAACCATATTGGTTTGGAGACAGAATGCCGTGGTCTTCCAAGTAGTTGGAAAGTTGGGTGTTCACCAATTTTTCCATTATTTTGGCTATGAATGGAAGGTTGGAAATAGGGCGGAAGTTGTTGGGATCACTTGGATTTAGATTTGGTTTTTTTAGGAGGGGTTTGATTGATGCTGTTTTTAGATCATCTGGGTAGATACCCTGGGAGAGGGAACAGTTTATAATTTCGGCAAGGGATTTTGATATAGTATCAGGAATGAGAAGTAGCATTTTGGAAGGAATTTGATCAAAAGGGTGTGATGAAGGTTTCATTTTCTTCAGCACTGATTGTATCTCTGTGAGAGTGATGGGTTCGAATGCTTTAAGCTGTATATCTTTGTTAGGGAGAGGGTATGTGTTGTCTTGGGAGCTAGTGGTTAGTGATATTTGATTGAGGAGGTCAGAGATTTTTTTGCTGAAATGAAGAGCCAGTTCGTCTGCTTTGGTCTGAGAGAATTCGGGTGGTATATCAGGAGTGATAGGTTTAGTGAGATTGGAAACGAAGGCGAATAGGGCTTTTGAGTCAAAGATTAGGTGATGAACCTGACGGGCATAGTAGTCTCTTTTTGTTTTCTGTGTACTGCTTTTGTATTGGTGGAGCGTGCGTTTGTAGTCTGAGAGTGAGGCTGGTGAAGGGGCTTTACGCCATTTTCTTTCTTTCTGCCGAAGTAGTTGTTTGAGATTTCTCAGTTCATCGTTAAACCAGGGTTGTCTTTTGGATGCCTTTGAAGAGTGTTTTTTGGTGGTCAGTGGGCAAAGTGTGTTTGCTACTGATTTTGTTATTTTGGACCATGATTGAAGAGCGCTGTTAGGTGTAGAAACATCGATGGATGGTAATTCTGGGGCTAGAAGTTTGCTGAGGAGTTCAGAGTTACATGTTTTTTTGTAGAGGAAAGAAGGTCTTGAGTCAGGCTTGGAATCTGGTTGTAGTAGGGAAAAGCTGGTGGAGATTAAGGAGTGGTCTGACCATGGGACTTGTTGACAGTCAGGTTGATTTGTTTGGGAAATGCCGGCATTTGTAAAGAAGAGGTCGAGTGTGTGTCCTGCTTTGTGAGTGGGTTTGTTGATTTGTTGTTTGAAACCCATTGCGGACATTGCGGTGAGGAAGGCTTCGCAGTTCGTTGAAAGGGGAATTTTGTCAACATGTAAGTTGAAGTCACCCAAGATTATAGCTGGGGAGTCAAGGTTTAGGTGTAAAGTTATAGTTTCTAGAATAGGAGATGTGTCTGACTCTAGCAGGCCTGGAGGGGCGTAGACTAGAAGGATTTGGAGATCTTCTGATTTGAACAATCCTAGTTCTAATTTAGTATTTGTGTTGATAGGATAGAGAGAGAACCTCAGGGATTTTTTGGCAGCTAGAAAGATACCCCCTCCTCTTTTTTTTTGTCTTGAGATAGAGAAGAAGTCGTAGATCTGTGTTGGTAGTTGGTTAATAAGTGCGATGTCAGTGGGTTTGAGCCATGTTTCTGTTATGGCGCAAAAATCCGGTGTTGAGTCCAGCAGTAGGTCGTTAAGTATTAAAGTTTTGTTGGTAATTGATTGTGCGTTAAATAGGAAGATGGTAAATAAGGTGAGACCTAGAAACTGTGTGGTAGGGGAAATCATGATTGGGATGAGGGATTTGTAGGTGCGTGGGTGGCAGAGCATTGTCTGTTGAATGAATGCTTGTTATAGGTACCAGGGGAATGGCCGTATGAATGCTATTGTAGGTCGGATAAGAGTTGGATGAATGCTGTATTGAGCTGGTTTGGTGCTGGTTGAATGCTGCTGTGAGTTGGCTGAGTGCTGGTTGAATGCTGCTGTAAGTTGGCTGAGAGCTGGTTGAATGCTGCTGTAAGTTGGCTGAGAGCTGGTTGAATGCTGCTGTAAGTTGGCTGAGTGTTGGTTGAATGCTGCTGTAATTTGGCTGAGTGCTGGTTGAATACTGCTGTAAGTTGGCTGAGTGCTGGTTGAATGCTGCTGTAAGTTGGCTGAGTGCTGGTTGAATACTGCTGTAAGTTGGCTGAGTGCTGGTTGAATGCTGCTGTAAGTTGGCTGAGTGCTGGTTGAATACTGCTGTAAGTTGGCTGAGTGCTGGTTGAATGCTGCTGTAAGTTGGCTGAGTGCTGGTTGAATGCTGCTGTAAGTTGGCTGAGTGCTGGTTGAATACTGCTGTAAGTTGGCTGAGTGCTGGTTGAATGCTGCTGTAAGTTGGCTGAGTGCTGGTTGAATGCTGCTGTAAGTTGGCTGTGTGCTGGTTGAATGCTGCTGTAAGTTGGCTGTGTGCTGGTTGAATGCTGCTGTAGGTTGAATGGGAGTTGGATGAATGCTTCTGTGAGCTGCCAAAGTAGGGGCAAGAGTGAAGTTTGAGTAGTCTTAGTCTGTCGTTGTTGAGTAGTCTTAGTCTGTCGTTGTTGAGTAGTCTGTGAAGTTTGCTTATTCTGAGTCTGGCGTTGTTGAGTGGATGCTGAAGCCCTGGAGAGTTGTCTGTCTGTGATTGTAGTGTGGGTATGTTTCTGAGGTGCCAGGAGGTGCGAACCACGTGGCTCGGCGGGTTAGGGCGAGTGTAAAAGTAGTCTAGAGAGTGCCTTACCCCGGTGTGCCTAGCTAATAAAAATGTTTATTAGCGCAGCATTACAGTATAAGAAAATGTTTATTAGCATTGCATTACAGCATAAGAAAATGTTTATTAGCGCAGCATTACAGTATAAGAAAATGTTTATTAGCACTGCATTACAGCATAAGAAAATGTTTATTAGCACTGCATTACAGTATAAGAAAACCTTAGCAATACTAATAAATGCTTTCTTATGGTGTAATACCTTGCTAATAAGCATTTTGATATACTATAATCCCAGTAGAAGAAAACATTTATTAGCTTTGGAAAATTAAGAAAATCATTTTGTGAGTTATAAAAGTAAATCGCTAACCCGCCCTCAATCTCTGTCCCAAGTAATAGCGCTGGTTCGCAGTTATGTCTCGCCTGATTTTTGAGTCTTTTCCATGGTCCCGATGATTGACGAAGCCGCTGCACATGCTGGAAGTGCAGGACTAAGTGCAAATTCAATGTCCACTTCCTTCACGGAGTTGAAAAGTGCCAAACCAGACAAAAACAAGATATTTTCTGTATATGCTGATGACAAAATCTCTTTCAAGGTAACTTTTAAACAGGCGTGTGGGCGCACATGTGCGCACGTTCGTTATGAGAGTGCAGGCTGGATTCCAGGCGCACTCCTGCAGGAGCAGTGCTGGACCGCAGGGCTGGGCTAGGGTTTGTCTTCTGCCTAGCCAGCCCCCTCCTTCGCAGGTTGGCTTCTATAGCTGAACATCATGGTTGCAAAGAAAGACTAGGCTGGACGAGACTGGGTACGCACAGGCTGGAACTGAGGCCTGGATACTGGATCAGGCTGGCAGCAGGATACTGAGCAAGGACTGGGGCTCACAAAGCTATTGAACAGAACTGACCCCAGGACAGATCCCTGAGGCGCTCCACTTTTCACCCTTCCCGCCTCACAGTGACTTCCGTTTCCCACCACGCTTTGTCTATCATGCAACCAATTTCTAATCCATTCAGCCCCCGTGGGACTCACGTCTAGACTGCTCAGTTTATTTTCTCTTACTTTTGTTTTGTATTATTATTTCTTGCCATAAATATTTATTGTTTTCATCATTCTAAATCTGCTTTCCCTTCCATTATCTGTTTAAATAGTGTAGGTATAGATACATGTGAAAACCTGTAATCTATATCTATCTGAATATGGAACTTCCATATTCAGATAGATATTCCATATTCAGATAGATAGATAGATAGATATTCAGAAGTTCCATATTCTATTTGAATATGGAACTTCGCCCCGCCAATATTCACCTCATTTACTAGTTTGGACATATCACAATGTACTTAATTTAATACCTTCTTAAGGCTTCTCTTTTTCCAGCTGAACCAGCTTCCAAGTTCAAGGTCCTTGTTATTATGTAACTTTTTGCTTCCCTGCTCTTGTCTCTTACCACAAAATTTGCTCCTTATGTTATGTTACGTTATACTGATCTACCCCTGTTCGATGTAAACCGACCTGATATGGTATTCAACCTTGAAGGTCGGTATAGAAAAATGTTAAATAAATAAATAAATATCTGCTGTTGCACTCCTGGACCCTTACGCCAAGGTGGGGTTGATGCAACCTGCAGGGCGGAAGTCCTGCAGGTCCCTTCCGTCAACAGGCAGACCCGGAAGAGGGAAAGGCCCATCTGGAGCTTTGCCTTTAGCAGCCCATGTTCCTCTCAGGTTAAGGCTTTGGGTGCCGGGGCCAGCAGGTCTTGGGTGGGGGCCTCTGCTGATGGTGGTGCGGTCCATTGAGGTAGCAGGGATAGAGCAGGTGTAGGCGAGGCATGACTGGAGATAGACAAAAGTCAGTGACAGGCGGCAATCAAGAATGTCCAGCAGTTGGGCTGAGGTTAGTACTGGGTATCCATCCGAAGGGAAAGGCGGGATGGATAGGCAGGGCAGGGAAGTGCGGAGAAGAACAGGAGGGCGGATACGTACTGAGGAACTGAACATGAAGACAGGGAACTACTTAAGCCGAAGATGATGAATGTTGGAGCAACACTCGCTACTGAAACATAGGGAGACCTGTTGCCGAGGCAAGGAAGTGGAGTTCTGGAGAGCCTTTTATAGGCTAACTTGTGTGAGGTCATCAGGTCGTGCCATGGGGCTTTTCCCACGTGGGCTCTTTAAACGTGGCAATATTGGTCACATACGTTTCTAAGGGGAGGCTCAGTAGTAGGGAGTCAGCAGCATCCAGCTGCAAAGCAAGTCTCTGGCATGTTGCCACAAGGAGGAGTGAGGCCTGACGTGGAGAGGAGATGCATCCTACCAGAAGGACAGCGTGCTGCGACAGGGGCCTGGCCTAGAAGGTGAGGGCCCCGGGTCGTGGGGTTAGCCCACGGACTGCTGCACACATCTGTATCTGCTATAAATATAGATATATGTCTCTATCTGTATATTAATAAATGTTGTCTAAGATTATATATCATTCCTTTCTTGTTACTTAAATATCATCATCATCCATTCATTCCCAGCCTGGGGATATTGTGTGACATCAGCCTATAAAGCCCTCAAATGGGATAATTCAGCCCTATCACGTGAAGTCTTAACTATGGGTGCACGATGATAAATGATAGGAAATCTGCAATATCCTTTATTGCCAGGCTTCCCAGTGACTGAGCTTTGCAATTGCTTTCTGCTAATTATCTGAACAACATTAGCACCATAAATCTAAATAAAAATACTTAAGCCCACAATAGGATTTATATCACCTAATTCACCTGCCATTAGTGGATACATGCCAGTCCCTGTGAGATGTGATATTCACCCAGATGCCACTTAGTGCAACCCCCAGACACCACTGACTTCCCAATGCTGCTGAGTAAGGCCTCTCACGCTGCCAGCCTGCTTCTGCACTGGACGTCCATAGGCGCACATGCACAACTCCTCCTTTAAAGGCCCTGCGGCAGAAAAGCTTCTGAAGTCCCCCCTGATGACATCATTCAGCCCTTACTATATAAGGGCTCCATAGACTATGCTCCAGTACCTCAACAATGGTACTACTACACTGGCTGTGAAGTAGGTGTTGCTGCTTTGTTCCTGGTTCCTGTTTTCTTAGCCTTGCCTTGTTTCTCCAGCCTAGCCTTGCCTCTCCTCCTCAGCCTCGTGTGTCTCGTCTACTTGCCTTTCCTTGAATTGACTCCTAATTCTGGACCTTCACCATTCTTACTTGCAACCTGTTTCCCGACCCTTGCTTGAACATTGATCATTTTTGCCTGCCGTCTGCCTTTGCCTCGCCAGAGACTTGCCGGCTCCCAGACCCAAGGGCTCAACGCAAGAGGAAAGGGTTGGTATAGATGAAGCTTCTAGTCTGTCTCTTCCCTGTGTATCTCTGCCAGCTGTCTGTGGGAACTTATGGGCCTTCCCCATAGGTTAAGATAATCTTGCCACAGCAGCAAGGGTTCACAGATCTTACAGATTGCTGAGGCCATGGACCAGTGGACCTAACCTCGCTCCAGGCCATTACAGGCCTGGCCCAGCATGTTCAAGAATAGTAGGGGTTTTTTAACCTGGTGACCAGCCTGCTTGAAAGACTTTTGTGCTGTATGGGTGCTCTGACACTGGCATCAGCTCATCTTCCAGCAGCCCCGCTTCCTCCCCACCCTGTGTCGCCACACAGACTAGTTCCTCAACTTCCGCTGTCACCATGCTATTATGGGGATCCTAAAAAATGCCATGATTTCATTAATCAGTGCTGCATGCATTCTGAGCTCCAGGCTGCACTCTTCCCCAGCGATAGACCCAAGGTGACCTACATTCTGTCATTGCTAGGTGGCAGTGCGCTGGCTTGGGCCTCTCCCATATGGGAATGGGATGATCCGCAGCTTCAGAGCCTCTCAGACTTCCTCCTACAGTTTGGCTGGTGTTTGAAGAGCGGTGCTGGACTTCATCCTTGGCAGATGATCTGTTCTGGATTCAGCAGGGCTCAAGGCTTCTCAGAGACTATGCTATAGAATTCCGCAAACTGGAATCTGAACTGCACTTTGAGGGAGGACAGTCTCACCACTATCTTCTGGCAAGGATTGCCTTGATATCATTGACTGATCACACCGATCGCCACTTTCAAGAAAGGGCTCAGGAGAGTAAGGCTACTCGGCATCCAGTGGTGTTGACCTCCCGTTTCCAGTCTCCTCTCAGCTCGGTGTTGTCACCAGAACCCAAGGTCCCTGAAAAATCCTTACAATTGGTCCAAGCCAAGATTTCCCCGGAAAGGAAGGTTTATAGATGGCAATCGGGCTTGTGCCTATACTGTGCTGGCCATGGTCATCTGGTGTCAGTGTCCTGAGAAATCAGGAAATTCCCATGCCTAGAGTTGATTGGTGAGGCAGCCCTACGTTGAAGACTCTCTCTTTCCAAACTACTGGTGCCCGTCTCCATCTCCTCTGAACTCTGTCCGTTTAAAGTGGAAGCCTTTCTGAATTCTGGACCTGGAGGGAACATCATTGATCAAGCTCTGGTTCGTCAATATCAGATTCCTACCACCATCCTGGAACACCTTGTGACCTTATCATTCATATACGGAAACCCTCCTCCTGGCTGCCTTATGGAGGTTACAGCCACACTCACCCTCCAGACTAGTTTCCTCCACAAGGAAGCTATTTCCTTTCATGTGATTCCAAAAGCTGTAAATTTGGTCACCTTGGGTTTGCCCTGGCTATAACACCACCTGACTGGCAATCCTTGGAACTGGCATGTTGGGGATTTCACTTGCTCTGCTACCTGTCTCGCCCTATTCAGCCACTGGCCTGCTTGATTCTGGCAGTCACTATAACACTATGTTGTGGTCTACCTTGATGAAATACTCATCTAGTCTCAATCTCTGACTCAGCACTGAGTACATGTTAAACAGCTACTACAGTGAATAAGAGACCACCATCTGTATGTGAAACTTGAAAAATGCCTCTTTGAGCAAGAACAGCTTCCCTTCTGGATTGCATCATTTCTTGGACTGGTTTTCATATGGATTCTGCAAAGCAGAAAGCAATCTCGACTGGCCCCAGCTAGTCTGCCTTCGGACACTGCAGTGTTTTCTCTGATTCGCTAACTACCACCACCAATTCATTCCTGGGTACTCTACCATCACAGCACCTTGGCCAGAAAAGGCGCATATACCTGGAATTGGTCCACTGAAGCCATCGATGCCTTTCAGGCTCTCGAGCAAGCCTTCTTTCAAGGACCTTTCCTACATCACCCAAACCCTAATCGCTCCTTCGTACTGGAGGTAGATGCTTCTATCCTTGGTGTAGGAGCTGTCCTCCGTCAACACAGTGACCAAGGGAGCCTTCTGCCATGATCCTTTTTCTATAGAAAATTCTCTCCAGCAAGAGGAATTACATGATTGGAGATTGCAAACTCCTTGCGGTGAAATTGGTGCTGGAAAAATGGGTGGCACCAACTAGAGGGGGCTAAATATTGGATTACAATCTACACTTAACCACAAGAATTTGGAATACTTTCAGCAACAACTTAATCCAAGACAGGATCTCTTTTCTCTCTTCTTCAACTGGTTTGATTTTGAGTTCCGCTACAGTCCTGCAATCAAAACTCTTAGAGCAGATGCTCTCTCTGGCTCTTTCCTAAGAGAACACTTAATCCACCTGACCACTGATTTTATCACGGATCTCTCTCTATCGCTCGCACAGCTCCACCATGATATGGGTCATGGTGATAGATTCTCCAAGATGGCACCTTTTTGTCCCCTAGTTTCTAGACATCATATTTAAGCAACAGAAATAGCAAATTGAATTTTTATATATTTTTTTGGAGTTAACCTCATATGAAAAATGGCGGGCTTTGTTCAATTCAAATAGCCCTGTCAGCCATATAGTGTTTGTGCGGTCACTTCGATACCAATTTGATATCAACCCATCACAAGTATAATCATAGGTTACTCCTATTTACGTTTTTTATGGTTTCAGCTTATTTTCACCTAAAAGGCAGTAATATTAAGGTAGCACTTATCATGTATGGTCGGTGCAGCGAAAATGTCTGGCTGGCTGGCGGTGGCCCGACACGGCTCGTGTTTCTGACAGCTTCTTCAGGGGCCCGAAATGTGCCAGTTTATTTCTCAAATCTGCCCAGGAACAATTCTGCTACCCGGCTGCAATGTTATACGGTGACCTTTTTGTCCAGCACATCTTCAAGTTATGTGACTCCCCTCCCATTTCTTGTTTAATAGAGGCATCCAATTCATGGCCCGATATTGGAAGGGCCTGTGTAAAAAAAAATTTGGTATTACCCTGGACTTTACCGTAGCCTACCATCCTCAAGGCATCAGCCAAACAGAGAGAATTAACCAAGTCCTCAAGACCTTCTTCCGCCTATACTTCAACAAAAGACAAGATGATCGCACAGCAATCACATTAGTTGTGCCATTGGCTCATTCCTATTTCATATTGTCTATGGGTCCCTTTGACACATCCTTTCTTGATGGCTTGTCCAGCCTCCCATCTCGCAGTCCAAGGACTCCAGGGTTTGTGGCTACAAACCAATCAGCTGATATCCAAGGCAGCAGCCCAGACAAATAATACACTGATAAAACACGCAGACCAGCTCCACAACTCCAATTTGGGGGATTTACTGTGGTTGAATACACAGAACCTACATCTCTGAGTGCCCTCCTTCCATTTAGTGCCGAGAATTATTGGGCTGTTTCCAGTCCTACAATGGATAGGACCAGTGACTTATCATCTCAAGCTCCCGGCTACTTTAAAAATACACAATGTATTCCATGTTTCCCTGCTGAAACCTATGGTCCTCTCTTGGCTCTCTTGCTAGGTCCCCAAACCTGCAGATAAAGCTACAAAAGAAGATACACATTTTGAGGTACAGAAAATCTTGGACTCCTGCAGGCGATACAATAAAGTGGAATACCTCATTGCCTGGAAAATGTACAATCCGGGGGAGAACTTCTGGAAGCCTGCAACCAGCCTGCAGGCTCCTCTACTAGTGAAGGAGTTTAATCTCCGCTTCCCTCAGAAGCCTAAGCCCAGGACCTTGAGGAGGGTGCTTAAGAGAGGGGGTACTGTTAGGAGCAGGGCTCACAGGAATGGCCTGCGAGCTGCGGTACTCAACCCAATGCCACCCGGTGCAGCTCAGGATGCCGCCAACACTGTCCTGCGGCAAAGACACTGCTGACGTCCCAGCATGCCAAGCCCGGCCTCACATGCTGCCAGCGTGTTCCTGCCTGGATGTCCACAACTCCTCTTTTTAAAGGGCCTGCAGCAGGAAAGCCTCTGCAGTGCCCCTTGATGACAACATTCAGCTCTTGCTATATAAGGACTCCACAGATGTTGCTCCAGTGTCTCCTCCACTGGCTGTGTAGTGCGTGATGTGCTTTGTTCCTGTGTTTCCAGTCTTGCCTCATCTCTCCAGCTTTGCCTTGCCTTTCCTCAGATTGACTCCTGTTCTGATCCTTGCCTGGACCTTGACCATTCTTACTTGTAGCCTGCCTCTGATCTTTGCCTGAACATTGACCATTCTTGCCTTTCGCCAGCCTTTGACCCTACTCTGGACCTGGATTGATGCCTATGCTATAGCCACAGAGAAAATCGCCTAAGACCTGCTGACCTCTGGAACCCAAGGGTTCAAACAAAGGAGAAAGGGGTTGGTGTAGGTGAAGCTCCTAGTCTGTCTCTTCCCTATGTAGCTCCATCAGCTCTCTGTGGGAACGCACAGGTCCTTCCCCATAGATTGAGCCAATATCGCCACAGTAACAAGGGTCCACAGATCTTACATCCATATCCTGTCACTGTCCAGATAGCAAAATTAACCAGTTAAACTTTGACTTGACCAGAATATCAGAGTAAGCCCCCAATTTAGCTGACCAAATCTGGCCAAGTGCCCAAATATCTTTTAGGTGGATAATGTCTTAGTTATCCATCTAAATGCTTCTGAATGTGGACCTCCAGGAGCCCAGTATTCAGCAGTGTGGGTGTAGACAAGTGATCCAGCTCAGGTTAGCCGGTAAATTGTCACACACATTCAGTGCAGTGCTACTGATTAGGTGCTCTGCTAAATATAGCAGGATAAACTCCTACACAGCCAGATAAACTTTAGGCCTGCCTTCTGGTATGACTAGACTTAGCTGGATAACTTGTCTGGCTAACTCTGAATATCAGAATGCCCCCGGACTGCTTCCAAATTATCCGGATGAATTTCATCCCACTGGAGGCAGTCACAGCTTGGGGATTTTAATAGCTTGTGGTTTTTCTGATTAACTCATGAATTTGGCCAGAAGAACCATTTGAATATTATTGTTAATACACTTCTTACTGACTCTTGTTTGTCGTGGCTGGAATGTAAGCTCCAGGGAGCAGGGACTCTCTTATCTTTCTCTGTACAGCACTGCGTGTATCTAGTAGCGCTTTAGAAATGATGAGTAGCAATAGGAGTAGTAATATTGATCCTGTAAGGAATATTTATATTTGTTTTCTTGCATTGCACTGAATCTTCTCCCCTCTATACTGTTTATCTTTCTCATACTTATCTGCTCTTTATGTTCATTCATTTATTTTAGCTTCACAGAATGAGAGGAGAGAAAGCGTGTGGCATTTGAATTCTGGGGAGGATACTTCATAGTTCATACGCCCTCTGTTCAGTTTCTCATTTATGTGTTTCTGGATTGATTTCTTATCCTTTTCTGTAACATTGAACTGTCTCTCAACAACCATCATTATCTCCTTTTTGAGATTAAGGGGCAATTCTCTCTTATCCCTCTTGCCGCTCCAAGTAGTTTTATCTTTCCATGTCAGGTAGGTGGATTCTGGCACCAATTCTCGGAAAACCAAAGCTGCAAAGACATTAACATTGCCATTGGCTGACTTTTTCAGCTCTTCCTCTCTCGCAGTACTCAGAGGTGTGAAAGTTATATCTGGATGCTGGGCTTCTGACGGCTTCATGGGCTCTTTTTGTTTCCTTTTAGATGAGGTCGCCATGCTTTGATCCTGTGCTCCCTCTTGTCTAAGTATTCCTGCACTTTGGCCAGAGAGAGTTGCATGCATAGAGGATGAAGTGCCTGGGACCTCGTGACTTTCCTGTGTTCTGCTTGTGCTACTCGTGGACACTGCCAGACACATCTTCTTACTGGGGCTGGGAATCTTCTCACGTTTCTCTGTGATGCTGGTGCCTCTAGAAAGTTCATGGCTTCCACTACTACCTAAGAACCGTTCCTCAATCCTTCTTACGGCATTAGAGATGCGTAGCAGATCCTGCTTCAGTGCCTTCCTCTCATGTGCTGCCTTTTTAGCATTCTTCATTACTGTGCAGATCTGTGGCTCCAGCTGAGGCAAGGATTGCACTTTTGTACTACTTCTGATTGGCTGATATACCTGCAAGATAATAGACATACATTACACATTTATATTTATATAATCATTAACATATTTAGTTTTGTTTCAATTATCCTGTAATAATCACCAGCATTGCTGCTCTTCCTCCTGTCACACACAGACACTGGCACTTACAGATAATTGGCTCCTCCTCCTGTCTCACACAGACACTGGCACTTACAGATAATTGGCTCCTCCTCCTGTCACACACAGACACTGGCACTTACAGATAATTGGCTCCTCCTCCTGTCACACACAGACACTGGCACTTACAGATAACTGGCTCCTCCTCCTGTCTCACACAGACACTGGCACTTACAGATAATTGGCTCCTCCTCCTGTCTCACACAGACACTGGCACTTACAGATAATTGGCTCCTCCTCCTGTCACACACAGACACTGGCACTTACAGATAACTGGCTCCTCCTCCTCCTGTCACACACACACACTGGCACTTACAGATAATTGGCTCTTCCTCCTGTCACACAGACACTGGCACTTACAGATAATTGGCTCCTCCTCCTCCTGTCACACACAGAACTGGCACTTAGATAATTGGCTCCTTCTCCTCCTCCTGTCACACACAGACACTGGCACTTACAGATAATTGGCTCCTCCTCCTCCTCTTACACACAGACACTGGCACTTACACATAACTGGCTCCTCCTCCTGTCACACACACACACTGGCACTTACAGATAATTGGCTCCTCCTCCTGTCACATACACACTGGCACTTACAGATAATTGGCTCCTCCTCCTGTCACACACAGACACTGGCACTTAGATAATTGGCTCCTTCTCCTGTCACACACAGATATACTGGCACTTACAGATAATTGGCTCCTCCTTCTAACCCACATACACTAGCAATTACAGATAATTGGCTCCTCCTCCTGTCACACACAGACACTGGCACTTAGATAATTGGCTCCTCCTCCTGTCACACACAGATATACTGGCACTTACAGATAATTGGCTCCTTCTAACCCACATACACTAGCAATTACAGATAATTGGCTACTCCTCCTGTCACACACAGACACTGGCACTTACAAATAACTGGCTCCTCCTCCTAAACCAAAGGCTTGGGCACTTATAGATAATTGGCTGTTCCTGTTAGCTGTGGGCCACTGAGAGAATCTTGTTGAGGTCACAGTATAAGTTTGAATTGAACTTGGGATTGGAGGAAAAAGCTGGTAAGGGGTCAATGTGTGTTTTTATGTAGAGTTTTAAGGACGTGGCAGCAGAGGCAGTAATGTCGAGACAGAACACTCTGCTCCCAGGATTGCTGCATTTTCATGTATCAGGGTATCAGGTTCTACCCTCTGAAAGTAGTTTGCCCTTCATGTAACATGTTCCATTCTGCCCTTGTTATTGGTTTGCCCTTCACTTGCATAGCAAGAAAATTCCCGGGCTTATAGACTTGTTTATAGACAAAGAGCCTGATCTGCTTTGTATTACTGAGTCATGGCTGTTACCTTCAGACTCCGCTGTGTTATGTCGGTTATGCCCAGGGTACTACACAGTTTCTTCAAAATTACACCCTCAGAGAAGGGTTGGTGGATTACTTATTGTAGCCAAACGTTCTTTGCATCTTACGACTGTTGATTCCGAGGACATTTCTCCACTAGTGTTTCTATACTTATCCTCTCTAAAATGAAGTATAGACCTGGTATACTCTTCTCTGGGTTATCTTGATACTAGCCTCTCACTATTTATTGACTGCTTTCTTTGTGTTAAGGCTGATGTAAATATTGCAGTCATCTTAGGCAATTTTAATGTGTATATGGACATCTGTCCTTCTCCCCCCTACCTATATGACTTCCCTACCTTCCTTGTCCTTTGGCGGATGATGTAGAAATCCTAACCAATCACTGGCAAGACTCTTTACATGCAACATTAGATAATCTAGCTCCTATGAAATCTTTACCGGTCCACTGGCATAAAACTTGTCCATGGTATTCCCATACTTTGAGAGACATGAAGCATATTCTGCAGGCTATTGAGTGCCAATGGTGGAAGGATAGAAACATAGAAACATAGAAATGACGGCAGAAGAAGACCAAACGGCCCATCTAGTCTGCCCAGCAAGCTACACACTTTATCCATTTTTTTCCCCTTTTTTTTCTCTCCCACCTGTTACTATTGGCTTCCAGTACCCTCCAGCCCTAATTCCCCTCCACCCCCACCATCAATTTAGAGAGCAGCGCCGTATCTGCATTCAAGTGAACGTCCAGCTCAATTAGGGGTAGCAACCGCTGTAACAAGCAGGCCACACCCTTACCCCATACTCTTACCCACTCCTGTTTTTATTTTTTGAGATAGCAGCCCTCCATCCTTCCGCTCCGTGAAGGTGGAACACCAACTACTGGCCACTGGCATCCCGCTCCGTGAATGCCTCTGTGGCTACTGCCGCTCCGTGCAGTGTTTGAATGCCTCTGTGGCTACTGCCGCTCCGTGCAGTGTTTGACTGCCTCCTCTTTATTCACGCCCTCTAGACTTGATGGATCCACAGTTTTTATCCCACGCCCCTTTGAAGTTGTTCACAGTTTTAGACTTCACCACTTCCTCCGGAAGGGCATTCCAGGCATCCACCACCCTTTCCGTGAAGAAATACTTCCTGACATTGGTTCTTAGTCTTCCTCCCTGGAGCATCAGCTCGTGACCTCTGGTTCTGCTGATTTTTTTCCGACGGAAAAGGTTTGTCGTTGTCTTTGGATCATTAAAGTTTTTCAAGTATCTGAAAGTCTGAATCATATCACCCCTGCTCCTCCTTTCCTCCAGGGAGTACATATTTAGATTGTTCAATCTCTCCTCGTATGTCATCCGATGAAGACCCTCCACCTTCCTGGTCGCCCTTCTCTGTACCGCTTCCATCTTGTCCTTATCTCTTTGTAGATACGGTCTCCAGAACTGAACACAGTACTCCAGGTGAGGCCTCACCAAGGACCTGTACAAGGGGATAATCACTTCCGTTTTCTTACTCGATATTCCTCTCTCTATGCAGCCCAGCATTCTTCTGGCTTTTGCTATCGCCTTGTCGCATTGTTTCGCAGACTTCATATCATTAGACACTATCACCCCAAGGTCTCTCTCCTGTTCCGTGCACATCAGCCCTTCTCCCCCCAGCGAATATAGTTCATTCAGATTTCCACTCCCCACATGCATGACTCTGCACTTCTTGGCATTGAATCTCAGCTGCCATATCTTCGACCACTCTTCCAGCTTCCTTAAATCCCGTCTCATTCTCTCCACTCCTTCCGGCGTGTCCACTCTGTTGCAGATCTTAGTGTCATCCGCAAAAAGACAAACCTTACCTTCTATCCCGTCCACAATGTCGCTCACAAATATATTGAACAGGACCGGTCCCAACACCGATCCTTGTGGTACACCACTTAAAACCTCCCTCTCTTCAGAGAGAGCTCCATTTACCATCACACATTGTCTTCTGTCCGTCAACCAGTTTGCAATCCAGGTCACCACCTCGGCACTCACTCCTAAGCTTCTCATTTTATTCACCAGTCTCCTGTGCGGGACTGTATCAAAAGCTTTGCTGAAATCCAAGTAGTTGACATCTAGTGCTCTTCCTCGAACCAATTCCCTAGTCACCCAGTCAAAAAAGTCAATCAGATTTGTCTGACAGGATCTTCCCCTGGTGAATCCATGCTGCCTCTGGTCCAGCAATTCTCCCGACTGTAGATAGTTCACTATTCTCTCTTTCAACAGTGTCTCCATTACTTTTCCCACCACTGAAGTGAGGCTAACCGGTCTGTAGTTACCAGCCTCCTCTTTGTTCCTACTCTTGTGAAGCGGAACCACCACAGCTCTTCTCCAATCACTCGGCACCACTCCCGTTTCTAGGGATCTATTGAACAGGTCACACAGTGGACCCGCCAGCACATCTCTGAGCTCCCTCAGTATCCTGGGATGAACCTCATCAGGTCCCATGGCTTTGTCTACTTTCAGTTTCCCCAGCTCTTCCCATACATTTTCTACTGTAAATGGAGTTACATCTACTCCACTCCCCTCCAGTATCTTGTTAACTAGGGACGGTCCTTCTCCAGGGTCCTCCTTCGTGAACACAGAACAAAAGTATTCGTTTAATATTTCTGCCATTTCTTCGTCTCTCTCCACACATTGATCCTTTCCACCTTTCAATTTCACTATACTACTTTGAACTTTTCTCTTTTCACTGATGTATCTGAAAAATGTTTTGTCACCTCTCTTTACCTCCTTGGCAATCCTCTCTTCTGCTTGACTTTTTGCTCTCTTGATTAATTTCTTCGTCTCCCTCAGTTCTACCAGATATTCTTCTTTGTGCTCCTCTCTTTGGGATCTTTTGTATTTCTTGAACGCTGTTCTTTTAGCCTTTATTTTGTCAGCCACCTCCTTTGAGAACCAGATAGGTTTCATTTTTCTTTTGCTTTTCTTTACTTTTCTAACATATAGATTAGTTGACTTGGCAATTGCTCCTTTTAGATTGGTCCACTGTTGATCCACATCTCTCACATTCTCCCAGCCTTTTAGTTCTTCCTCCAGGTACTTCCCCATTTCATCAAAGTTTGTGTTTTTGAACTGCAGAACTCTGGTTTTTGTGCTTCTTTTCCGTATCTTTTTTGTGATATTAAACCATACCGTTTGGTGATCACTGGTGCTGAGGTGGGCGCCCACTTGGACATCAGAGATGTTATCTCCATTAGTGAGCACTAAGTCAAGTATTGCTCCTTCTCTCGTGGGTTCCATAACCATTTGTTTGAACAAAGCTACTTGCAGGGCATCTACTATTTCTCTACTATTATTAGATTCTGCAGATGGGATTCTCCAGTCTACATCTGGCATATTAAAGTCTCCAACGATCACCACTTCTCCCTTCTTTCCTATCCTGTGGATGTCTTCAACCAGATCTCTGTCCAGCTCTTCCTTTTGGTTTGGAGGCCTGTAAACCACTCCAATAAAAATGGATGTCCCATCTTTTTTTAGGTTGGCCCATAGTGCTTCTTCATTGCCCCATCTTCCTTGCAGCTCCGATGCTTGGATATTGTTTCTGACATAAAGAGCCACTCCTCCCCCTTTCCTGTCCTCTCTGTCTTTCCTTAACAAGTTATAGCCCGGTATTGCCGTATCCCAGTCATGAGTTTCCGTAAACCATGTTTCCGTGACAGCAACAACGTCCAAGTCCGCCTCCACCATTAGGGCTTGCAGATCTGGGATTTTATTGCCCAAACTACGAGCATTTGTGCTCATAGCTTTCCAGCTTTCTTCATTCAGGTTACTGCTGTTTCTGGACTCCTTTTGTGACCTCTTTAGTTGAGTTTTGTTATCCACTTTTCCCTTTGCCTTTGTGTAAGGGAAAGGATTAGTGCCTCTGATGGCAGAGTCATCCATCACAGTGAGCTTATTCCTTTGGTTTCTGATCTGGAATTTCTGTGTGCATTGGGTTTTTTCTCTCTTTTCAGATAACATTTCAATCTTTTCCTCAAGAACTTCTTCAGTATTTAATACAGAGAAGGCATTTTGTACTTGTTGCACTTGATACAGTGTGTGTCTCTGCATCACAGGTCTGATTTTACCAGAGCCCACTATAATTACAGGTCCTATCGTTCACACTTAGAAACCTACAAAGGTGCCATAGATAGGGCAAAGTGGGCCTGGTTCTCCTCTCAAATTGCCAAATCTGCTTCTCATCCGCATGAGTCGTTCAGAATTGTCAATTCCCTGGACACTTCCCCTACAGGTAGTTCACTTATGGCCCTGCAGTCTAGGTGTGAATCTTTTGCTGTCTTCTTTTCTAATAACATTTTCCAGGTTGTGGACTCTTTCTCTTCCATGGTCCTCTGTGTAGGCACCACAATCTCATCTTCCTCAATTTCCTGGGGTGAGTTTACTCCTACTTCTTCTTTGGAGTATCCTCTATCCTCAATCACATGAAGGATAGTTTCTGCAATTTCAACTCATGTTCTCATGCACTGCTGAAGCCGCTGCATTCTGAATTGTGTCTTATTATCTGCAAGCTAGTGAATGCTTCTCCATCAGAAGGTTTAGTTCCTTATAAACTTAAAATAGCTGCAGAACATCCACTCTTGAAAAAGACCACTTTAGATGCCACTGGAAATTACCATCTCATTTCTTCAGTCTCATTATTGGCCAAGATTACTGAGAAAATCATTCTTACTCAGCTCCAAGAAGTTCTAGAGTCCTCCAATTGTCTGAACAATGCCCAGTTTGGATTCAGATCACATCATAGCACCGAATCTCTTTTGATCTCTTTGTTTGACAGTGTACATCTTGGCTTTGATAAGGGGCTGCAATACTTCTTGGTTCTTCTCGACATATCTTAGACACCCTCAATCACAACCTCCTTTAGTCATCTTGGAGCCCTATGTTACGTCTACAATCTTCTCTTGGTTCTCTTCTGTCTAACTGCTTTTATTATTTATTTATTTACTTAAAATATTTTATATACCATCATTCCACGAGAAACTCAAGTGATCACAACTGTTTACAAATTAACATTTACAGTAATAAATTAACAAACAAAGCAGACACACATATATAACATAGATGATGAAATAACTGTGTAACTATCTGGACTTCATCATCTAATTTACACTCTTTATCCACTGGTGTATCTCAAGGTTCCTCTCTCTTCCTGATCCTGTTCACTATTTATCTTGTTCCTCTTTGCACTGTTCTCTCCAGAATGGAGAAGAGAGAGGAACCTACGCATTTCAGAAACTCTCAGCTTGCCTGACAGAGATCAAGGCATGACTATTTGCTAATAAATTATCACTCAGTATAAAGAAAACTGAAAATGTATTTCTGTCTCGGGTTCCTCAACCAGACATCCCTATGAACGTTCTGTTTGAAGGACATTCCTTCCCCATCTCATTGGCTGCTCACGATCTGGGGTGGTATTGATTCTACCTTATTTTTGCATCCCCATATTAATTCAGTAGTGCAATCAGCTCATCACAAACTCCAGACCCTGTGGCCTCTTAGGCCCATTTTATGCCCGCAGGACTTTCTCATCATGGTTCAGTCTTGTATTTATCTGGCCTGGACCACTGTAACATTCTGCTCTTAGGACTTCCTTCGTCACATCTTCATGTGCTGCAGCTTATGCAGAATTCTGCAGGCAGATTGATTTCTGGCTCCTCGTTGTGGAATCATATCTTCCCTGTCTTGGAAACCTGCATTGGCTCCCCATGGTTTGGAGAGTAAAGTTCAAGGCACCTGCCATGCATGGGCTTAGGGCCATCTAGTATTGGGCATACTCCCTTCCTGGCCTTTACGCTCTTCCTCTTAATACCTACTTAGAAATCTTCTCTTTTAAGCAAGTTTGTTTGGCCACTTTATGTAATAGGATATTCAGCATAGCTGGGCCTAGTTACTGGAATGACTTACCTATGGATATCCAAAGTGAGAGGGATCTGCTTCAATTCAGGAAGTTGCTTAAAATTTATCTCTTTTCTCAGGCTTTCCCGGTTTATTAAGGCTCCTGCACTATTAGGTGCTATGCATTCGTCCTTTGGTTTTGCAGATTGCATGTGTGCTCGTTGTTTGTCCTATGATGTGCATCACTGTTTGTATATGGATTATTCTGCTGCTGTGTGTATTGTACTCTGTCAAGAGTGCCCTCAGCGTCCCGAGGTCTCACTAGACCTTGCCTTATATAATATCAGTGAGTTAGGAGGGACATTGGGAGGGGAACTGTAACAGGGTTACTGAAGCAAATAGAAAATTACTTGAAAAAAAGGAGCTGAGTGTAAAAAGAAAAAAGTGAAGAGTCTGAGCAGTTTAGGTAAACTGCTTTTATGAAAGATGAAGAACCTGGAGTCAGAAAAGGTTGGATGCTCTGCAGAGATTTTATTTACCCTCTCAAGAGTAAAAGAGAAGTGGTTTGGCGTTAATGAAAGCTTGCACAGTTTGGGCGCTGCTTGGGGTGGTATTTACCAGGGTGCTGGCTTATCTATAGCAGGGTGCTCAATCTTTTTTATTGCATGGCACGCTTTCAAGTTTGATCAGTCCTTGTGGCCCACCAATCCTAATTTGGTATGATTCTTACCCCCATCTCTCCTTTCAAGTAGCAGAAGGAAAGGAGAAATGACTACTTACCTGATAATTTCCTTTCCTCTAACGCGGGCAGGTCAAGTCCCATCAGTGCGTTATGCACCTCTGCTAGCAAATGGAGCAAAAGCTGACATCATGGATATGTAATCCCACCCTGACATGACATCACCCTGCTAGTGTTCTCCAGAAAAGCCAAACTGTGGGCAAACTGATTATACTTGAACAAAGAATCAACCACTCATGCTTCCAACCCAATGGGAACACTGAGCTCAGACAAAAGTAGTAAGATGTGCACTAAACTAAGGGGCTAGAAAAGCCACTCACCAGTCTTCATCGAGGAGCAGGAATTGCACATTGCAATGTTCGCTCTGAAAGGGCTAAGCCATAAATTCAACATCAGCAGCCTAGGGCGGGTCTGGGATTGACCTGCCCTTATTAGAGGAAAGGAAATTATCAGGTAAGTAGTAATTTCTCCTTCCTCTGCAGTCTGGCAGATTAATCCCCTCCAGTGGGATGTACCAAAGCTACTCCCGAAAAGGGAGAGAGGCTGCCAGCGGTCCAGTCAAATCCAAACATGCAAATGTGGCTTCCTCCCTGGCCCAAACATTGAAAGAGTAATGCTTGGAAAAGGTTTACAAAGACGACCATGTCGGCACTCGCCAAATCTCAAACAAAGTTCCACCCACAAAACCGCCCGAGCCCTTGTGCAATGCAGTCTAATCTGTTTCAGCAAAGCAACCTCAGCAGCCACACAGGCGGCCGTAATGACTTCCTTAAACCAACGGGCTATTGTTGCCCGCATCCCCGGTGCTCCCTGTTTACCGCCACCATGGAGCACAAACAGATTTAATCATCTGCAAGTACCACAGCAAATGAAGCCTGACATCCAAGGAAGACAAAAGACGGTATTCATATCACTGGCAGCTGGGATGCTCCCCCCCCTCCCCCAATTCCCAACCAATATCCCAATAAGCACAACTCAAATAAAGACATACACTAATCATTCATGTGCGGCATCGCTGCCTGTCCACCACACACAAGCAAGACATCAACCATGCATCCAGCCCCTGCCTCATTTCTAAGCAAGAGGGCCCCATTTCCAGGCTCTGCTGTGCCCAATGGCAACCTCGCACCCGTCCTCCACAGTACAAAGCCCATCCTCCAACCCTGGCTTGGGTTCCCTGCCACCAGTATGAGGCCATTATTTATTTGCCTCATGCCCCCCACAAATTAACTGTGGCCTGAGGATACATGCGTGCAAAAGATTCCTTCCAAAGCCTCCTGCAACAATTGTTAAAGAGGCCCTGCCACCAGCTCACTCACCCTCATTGTCCCATAAAAGGCCAAGGAGAAGGCCACCCTAAAGAGACCAACCTCAGCATTGGATTCGCACAGCACCTGAAGCACCTGCCGCAGGATAAAGCAATTCAAGCGTGATGGCCTTTCTTAAATTCTTCTTCTTCGGCCCAACTTTCTGCCCCCACTCTGTTAGCACCTTTTTATTTTTATTTTTTTATCATGAATGCCCTGGTTGGGTCCCCCACCCTTGCGCCTTCATGAAGGAGGCAAGTCCTGCAAGCTGGGTAGTTAATGCTCCCTTGGACAGCTTTCCACCAGACAGTCGATTCATCGGACATTGGGAGATTTAAAAAGCGACATGCAACACGATTCTCTCCTGTGAAACTCTAAGCACAGTCGGCACAGAACTTTATATGTTCCCCAAATGACTATTTTGGGGCTCTGCTGATTTCATATGTAGTTTGTGTTCCCCTGAAGAAGGAAGAAATTAGATCTTCTGAAACATTGCAGTGTCGGGCATTTGAACTATAAGGCAGTGGAACCTCTTTAAACAGCATCCCTAACACTTTTGGAAGCAGCTTTATAGATGAATGCTTTTCTGAGTCATGCACAAAGGGAAGATAATATTGCACATAGGTTTTTGAATGTGTGTTAATCATCAGTCATTCTGAATTTGTGTAAAACCTATGAACTTTAAAAGGGCAGCACTTCGAGCCCTGATGATATTCATCATATAGTGCAACATGATGGTCATCCTGTCCAATTTAAAGTTTATTCTGTCACACATCTTTAATTGATCTAGGGAGATCAGTTGTTTTTGTTTATTTAGATTATTCTTACACTTAGAAGGTTTTTTTGTTTACCTCACTTGGACAACCTCCCATCCCTTGCTCTAGCAATATAATGAACAATAAGGTTAGCTGGTACCCTGCACCCATCCCAATCCATCTAAGAATGAGTGCACCCGATCATATCCCTAGCAATAGGCAGCTCATATTGTAGTGACTAATGCTCCTGTAGGGGGATATCTCATGTTTACCACTGATGCACCAATTATAAATTATAATAGCCACGGACAGGCCCCAGGCACTGTCACAGCCAGAGAAGGAACTTTGCCCAGGTGACCTTTAAAACCTTGTCTCTGTGGAAAATGAAGAGGCCATGTCCTGATACACTGAAGGATACCTTATCAGATGTGCCTGTTTGTCAATTCCTGGGCAAGTATAAAGCAGAGAGAGAGAGAGAGAGAGGCAATGACCTGAGATCCTAAGCAAGTGTCAGGGACAGCAAGGAAGCAGGGGTCAGAGAAACCCTCACCTTTGGAGGGGTGAGGCAGAGAAAAACACTCTGACACACAGGTCGGGATACAGACATGGCAGTTCTCCCCCTGAAGGAATGGGAGGGGGGAAAAGAACCTGGAATGTGGCAGGACACCCCGAAGTAATGGGGAGGAGGGAAAAAGATCTGCAATGTGGCAAGGGACCCTCCACCCACTACGAGGTTATGCATATTCATCAGCTAGAAAGTATAAGATGGGGGGGGGGGGGGCAAGGAAGAGAGGGAACAACAGACCCTCCTGGGGGAGAGCAGCCCTGAAAGAAGGAGATGCAAGCAATGGGACCCCCTGAATGCAAACCCTGGGAGAAAACCCAGAGAGTGAGAAGCTGTGCTGAGGTGTCCCAAGAAGCGAAAGGGGGGCCAGAGGCAGACCATTTGCATGTAATGAACGCTATTAGATTCACTCCGTGATGGACGCGCGTTGAATATGCGCTAATCCCCTTGCATTAGGGGATTGATTAGCGCCTATTCTACCCGTGACTGACTGCAGGTTAACAGTGCGCTTGGCTGAGTGCACTGTACTGCATTGGCCCCATAGTCTGTAGAAACCAGATTTGATCAGTTTGCTGATGTGGGCCTTCATTGTTATGTTTTCATCAACTTGGACTCCTAGATCTCTTACTTGAGTTGCTGAGATTAGTTGGCAATTTCCAAGATCAATACCAGGAGATATAGATTTTGGTGGGTTTTGGTTCAACCAAATAAATTTGTTTTTTTAGGTTCATTGAGAGTTTGGGTTGTGCAAGTTTTTCTTTTATTGTGATCATCTATTCAGAAATAAGCGATTTTGTTAGTGGGATCTAGAATTGCAGGACATCTGCATGTAGAAAGAAGTTTATTCCTAGGCCTGTTAGTAGATTGCACAAAGGCAGCATGTATATATTAAAAAGGGTCGCTGATAGTGCTGAACCCTGAGACACCTGTTGTGCACTGGAATGTGTCGCATAAGTGATTGTCTAGTTTTACCTGGAAAGATCCATTTGCGAGGCATGAGGTGAAACATCTTAGTACAATTCCATCAATCCCTATGTTTCTCAGCTGGTGGCTTAGCAGATTATGGTCAACAGTAGAGATGTGAATCGTGTGATCGATCGTCTTAACGATCGATTTCGGCTGGGAGGGGGAGGGAATCGGATCGTCGCTGTTTGGGTTTTTAAAATATCGTAAAAATCGCGAAAATTGAAAACCGGCACACTAAAACATCCCTAAAACCCACCCCGACCCTTTAAAATAAATCCCCCACCCTCCCGAACCCCCCCCAAAATGCCTTAAATTACCTGGGGTCCAGTGGGGGGGAGGGCGGGAAAACCGGCACACTAAAAAAACCCTAAAACCCACCCCGACCCTTTAAAATAAATCCCCCACCCTCCCGAACCCCCCCAAAATGCCTTAAATTACCTGGGGTCCAGAGGAAGGGTCCCGCTGTGATCTTCCACTCTCAGACCTCCGGTGCTTGTAGAAATGGCGCCAGCGCTACCTTTGGTTTTTCCGTACGGAAAAACGATTCGCGGCAGGAGATCGCTCCCGGACCCCCGCTGGACCCCCAGGGACTTTTGGCCAGCTTGGGGGGGCCTCCTGACCCCCACAAGACTTGCCAAAAGTCCAGCGGGGGTCCAGAACGACCTCCTGCAGTCGAATCGTGTTGTCTACGGCCGGCGCCATTTTGCGCAAAATGGCGACGCAAAATGGCGCTGGCCATAGACAACACGATTCGACTGCAGGAGGTCGTTCTGGACCCCCGCTGGACTTTTGGCAAGTCTTGTGGGGGTCAGGAGGCCCCCCCAAGCTGGCCAAAAGTCCCTGGGGGTCCAGCGGGGGTCCGGGAGCGATCTCCTGCCGCGAATCGTTTTTCCGTACGGAAAAACCAAAGGTAGCGCCGGTGCCATTTCTACAAGCATCGGTCATCTCTACAAGCATTGAACAGGTCATCTCTGAGCTCCCTCAGTATCTTTGGATGAATCCCATCAGGCCCCATGGCTTTGTCCATGTTCAGTTTTCCTAACTCTTCCCATACATTCTCCACCTCCTTCCACAGTCTTGTTAACTAGTGATGGTCCTTCTCCAGGGTCCTCTTAAGTGAACACCGAACTGAAGTATTCGTTTAATGTTTCTGCCATTTCTTCGTCTCTCTCCACACATCGATCCTTTTCATCTTTCAGTCTCACTATACCACTCTGGACCTTTCTCCTTTCTCTGACGTATCTGAAAAATGTTTTATCACCTCGCTTTACCTCTTTGGCCATCCTTTCTTCTGTTTGACATTTTGATATTGTGACTTCTTTCTTCGTCTCCCTCAGTTTCACCAGATATTCTTCCCTGTGTTTTGGATCCTTTATATTTCGTGAACACAGCTTCTTTTTGCTTTTATTTTATCAGCCACCTCCTTTGAGAACCAGATTGTTTTTTGCTTAAACAACACACAGCAATTTAATGCAGCAATACCAATATCTAAGACAATATAGGGAATATAAAAGTCTAGCACTGCACAAAACACAGAAAAATATAAGCAAGAAGCCCTCTAAAATAAGGATAAATTAAACTTTTTTTTCCTTAGCTCTCCCCAAGAATCTGTAGTTATGCTGTCTCCTTGAAGATCAAAGCAGACTTCAAGGAGACTGAATGGAGAAAGGGATCTGCCAGAGGATTGGAGAAATGCCCCAGAAAAGTGTCAGAGGAGAGGCATTTAACGGGGAAAAACCACAGAGACTGATTCTGCAAAAATCAGCTACACAGAGAGAGAGAGAGCGAGAACTATTGTGAAGAAGTTTCCAGGCTCAGGGTAGAAAGGTGCATGCCCCTAAGAGCTTACTTTTGTGGGAAATGCGTGTGAAGAGGCGACCCGGATTCTATTGTGCCTGCTTTATGGACTTTGGTGCTGTTGGTGCACTATCAAGTAGCGAACTTACACAAACTCTGTTTTATTTCTGCCTCAGTTTTGCAGTGAAGACTTTTACTTTGAACAAGAGCCTGGGAATGGTTTTTGTGCGACTGGACTGGTGTGCAGAAGAGCCACAGAGAGAGAAATGACTCTCTCCCCCTGTGTGGGAACCCTGGGAGGTCACTGGCTCTTCTGTGGGCTGTGTCCTCCCTGTGCCCAAGAGCTGACCTGTATGGGGGCCACATTCAGCATTTCAGGACTTCCTCACGCATTCATTCAGGACTTCCTCACACATTCATTCTGGTCTCACTCGTGCCTTCTCTCCTCAGTCACAGAGGGAACCAGTGAATCCCTGCTTTGTATTTACAGCTTGGGCCTATTTTGTGCACAGCCCAGTCAGATCCTTCAGTAAGCGCTTCCTCATCCGCACGCGCTCTTTCACCCCACTGCCCCTTCTTTTGCTTAT
The DNA here is from genome assembly GCF_901001135.1 of Rhinatrema bivittatum. Classification (NCBI taxonomy): domain Eukaryota; kingdom Metazoa; phylum Chordata; class Amphibia; order Gymnophiona; family Rhinatrematidae; genus Rhinatrema; species Rhinatrema bivittatum. Next base: position 823,992,695 of record NC_042616.1, read on the forward strand.
GGAGGAAACACGAATGCTGTGCTCTCTTAGGACAGGTGAGAGCTCCAGGACAGGGATCTGGGCAGCAACTTCCTCAGTGCCTACCTGCCCATGGGTGACATCTTCTGAAGGCAGGGAGATGGATTCATCCATGGAGACGGGAGGATTCACATCTGTAACAAAGAAGAGAAACGTACAAATCCAATAAGTGCATTTTGTTTTTCCTCTTTAATCATCTCCACCCTCTTCAGAGCGTAATCCTGTCCCACTCAGGTTAACACAGTAACGATGGCAGATAAAGATGAACTGGCCCTCCCAGTCTGCCTGGTTATTTGCTGCAAGCCATGAAATCCTTACCCGAGTTGGTGTTTTTCCACATCTCTCCCATCCTACAGAGGTGACCATGCATGAATCTGTCCTTAATCCATTACCCAACTGCCCCTATTTCCTACCCAGTCACTTGCACCCTGCTGGCAACAACCCAGTCACACTTAGTCACGCCTCCTGTATGTGCGCCTTGTTTTTCATTTAAGTTGCTGTAATCATATAATTCCTCTTCTGAAGAAGGCCCAGCTGCCATAAGAGGAATGGCCCCTATAACATGGGCTGCTCTCCAGGAGCACAGGTAAAGGTTGGGAAGGTGGTTGGAGGTGGAGGGCAGGATAAGGTCCAGGGAGGCAAGTGGGGATCAATCCCAGAGGTCTCGGCAGGGACGTCCTAGAGACATAGAAATAGGGCAGCAGAGAGGTAGTGGTACCCTTACGGCACTGATCAGGTTGGGTAGAAGTAAATATATGGATAGAAGTGTAAGCGTGTGGATGTAGGTTGGCAGTGACACAAGGGAGCTGAGAAAAGTCACCTCAAGACAGGCAGACACATACGTCATTACACATTGCTGGCAAAATCAGAACAGGCTTCTCATAAGGAATAAAAAGGGCGACTTCTGGCTGAACCAAGCAAAGCTTCAGGAGTGATAGGAAGGTAATGGACTTCTCCTCCAAGATAAGTTCTTGGAGGAGAAGTCCATTACCTGCTATTAAGTTCACTTAGAGAATAGCCACTGCCATTAGCAATGGTTACATGGAATAGACTTAGTTTTTGGGTACTTGCCAGGTTCTTATGGCCTGGATTGGCCACTGTTGGAAACAGGATGCTGGGCTTGATGGACCCTTGGTCTGACCCAGTATGGCATTTTCTTATGTTCTTATGTTATGTTCTTAAGGTTTGGTTTCTCCAATTTGTTTTAAATGTGCTATTTACTAACTTCATAGAGTGCCCCCTAGACCTTGATTTATCCAAAAGAGTTCCTGTTCAAGTTCTTTCATGATTTTATAGACCTCCATCACATCACCCCTCATTCGTCTCTTCTTCAAGCTGAACAGCCCTAACCTCTTTACCCTTTCCTCATAGCGATACATTCCTTGCCTTTTATCATTTTGGTCACCCTTCTCTGTAGTTTCTTCAATGCAACTATATCTTTTTTGAGATTAGGTGACCAGAATGCACACAGTATTCAAGGTGCAGTCTCACCATGGAGCGATACAGAGGCATTATGACATTTTCCGTTCTATTAACCATTCCCTTTCTAATAATTCCCAACATTCTGTTTGCTTTTTTGACTGCTGCAGCACACTGAGCCAACGATTTCAATGTGTTATCCACTATGACACCTAGATCTCTTTCTTGGGTAGTAGCTCCTAATATGGAACCCAACATTGTGTAACTATAGCATGGGTTATTTTTCCCTATATGCATCACCTTGCACTTATCCACATTAAATTTCATCTGCCATTTGGACACCCAATCTTCCAGGCTCACCAGGTCCTCCTCTGATTCCAGGTCTGGAGGAAACATCATCTTGCAAGAATTAGTCAATCAACTCCAGATATCCACAGTCCAGATGACTTCTCCTCTGGTGATTTCCTCTGACTACGGAGACTCACTTCCAAGCCAAGTTACCATGACCATAGTGCATGTGGCCGTATGCACTGGCCTCTTGCACATGGAAAAGATCAGTTTTCACATGATATCCAGAGTCATTCATCCCATCATACTAGATCTGCTGTGGCTCCAGCAACATCAACCACACTTGACTGGTCTGCTTTACAACTTGCCTGCTGGGTCCACAGGTGTGCAGATTCCTGCTTGGTGCTGGTAGAACCTCCTCAATCAGTGATCATGGCTTCCTTGCTGCTGAGGCTTCCTCCCCAGTATGAGAATTACAAGGATGTCTTCTCAAAAAAGAGTGCAGAAAACTTGCCTCCTCGTTGCATGTAAGACTTCAGCATTGAGCTTCTCCCAAGAGCCAGCACATGCCAGAAAGGGTACTTCATCCCTGTTTATTCTTTTTTAAGACGTTCTCTCCAGCCGAATGCAACTACAGCATTGGCGATCGAGAGCTCTTAGCCATCAAACTGGCTCTCAAGAAATTAAACATAAGAACATAAGAAATTGCCATGCTGGGTCAGACCAAGGGTCCATTAAGCCCAGCATCCTGTTCCCAACAGAGGCCAAACCAGGCCACAAGAACCTGGCAATTACCCAAACACCAAGAAGATCCCATGCTACTGATGCAATTAATAGCAGTGGCTATTCCCTAAATAAACTTGATTAATAGCCGTTAATGGAATTCTCGTCCAATAACTTATCCAAACCTTTCTTGAACCCAGCTACACTAACTGCACTAACCACATCCTCTGGCAACAAATTCCAGAGCTTTATTGTGCATTGAGTGAAAAATAATTTTCTCTGATTAGTCTTAAATGTGCTACTTCCTAACTTCATGGAATGCCCCCTAGTCCTTCTATTATCCGAAAGTGTAAATAACTGATTAACATCTACTCGTTCAAGACCTCTATCATATCCCCCCTCAGCCGTCTCTTCTCCAAGCTGAACAGCCCTAACCTCTTCAGCCTTTCCTCATAGGGGAGCTGTTCCATCCCCTTTATCATTTTGGTTGCTCTTCTCTGTACCTTCTCCATCGCAACTATATCTTTTTTGAGATGCGGTGAGCAGAATTGTACACAGTATTCAAGGTGCAATCTCAGCATGGAGCAATACAGAGGAATTATGACATTTTCTGTTTTATTAACTATTCCCTTCCTAATAATTCCTAACATTCGGTTTGCTTTTTGACTGCTGCAGCACACTGAGCCGACGATTCTAAAGTATTATCCATTATGAACAATGCCCGATCACTTTTAAAAAAAGACTAAAAACTTGGCTATTCGAACAAGCATTCCATTTATATTAATGACGTACCTCCATCATCTCCGTTACCAGTCAACAAGCTAATCTTTCCAAACTATCTACTCAGACTATCCATAATTTAGCAACCCAACTCTACAGTCGATCTTGCCAAGCTTACTCAGTGTACCCGGACCTTAAATTAATTCCAATACGTACCTTGATCCTCAGCCAGACTAGACTTGGCTCAATCATTTTATTCAATTCGTTAATCATTCTTTTCATTGCTCCCCATTTTATCTTATCCAAGTTCTACGCCCTGTTATATGTAATCGCATTCTTACATGCGTTGTTTTTCCGTTATAATGTAACAGTGTTGCGGTCTCCACCGCTTCCCCTCTGCCCGCTCTGCATTGCGCTTACCTACGGTGGTGGAAACGCCGTTCTCGTGGCTCTGTTGATCCTTCAGGACGTCCGCCATTGCCGGCTCACCTCCCTGCCAGGACGCGCACTATGGACGCACAGCCACTGGAAGCCGGACCCCGCCCGGGTTAACGACGCCACGCCCCAAGCTCGATTTAACCGGCGTTCGCTCCCCATCTCATTGCCTTGCAACGAGGGTCGCTACTGGATAGTAGTTCTAAGTTGCGCTTCACTTGTTCCACGTTCCTGACTTGACTTCAGCTCGTTTCTGACTCCGCTTCTGTCTGCCGCCTGCCATCGACCTCAGCCTGTTCCTGACTCCGCTTCTGCTCGCCGCAGGCCACTGACCTTGCTCGTGTCTGGTTCCGCTCCAGCTGGATGCCAGCCTGACTTGGGTTCGTCTCAGCTCCAGCTCACAGCCTGCTCCAGCTCACAGCTTGCTCCAGCTCACGGCACGCTACAGACTCCGTTCCAGCTCACAGCTTGCTTCAGCTCACAGAAAGCTACAGACTCCGTTCCAGCTCACAGCTTGCTCCAGCTTACAGCACGCTACAGACTCCGTTCCTGCTCACAGCTTGCCTCAGTGCCCAGCACACTAAAGACTCTGTATCTGCCCAGGCCATCTGCTACTATAGAGACTTACACTGTGCTCCTAAGTCCCAAGGATCTAGGACCCTACGGGCTCCTCCTGGGGGGTTCCTGGTTCCCGGGTGAAGACCTCTGCCTGTGGCTCCGCCTCCCGACCTGCCCTATCTCGGGGTAGTTCGGCCCAAGGGTTCACTCCTGGTCTGCAGCTTCCTGGACTGCAACAGTTTGCAAGGCCATGGACTCGGTGGAGTCTCCTAGCTTACAGGCTATCCCTGGGATGGCAAAACGCCTGCAACAACAGCAACATTGCATCGATACGCTTACTGCTACTGTGGACCAGTTGGTCTCTCGTCTTGAAGCTTCCACTCGTCAAGGGCCTTCTGCACCGGCGTCTGTTCCTAATACACAACTGCCCGCTCCGAGCAGGTACACTGGGGACAGTAAAACATGCCGTGGGTTCCTGAACCAGTGTCAAGTACGGCTCACCCTGCTACCATCCCAGTTTCCTTCTGAGGCAGCCAAGGTAGCCTATATCTTTTCCTTACTAGATGGCAAGGCACTAGACTGGGCTTCACCCTTGTGGGAACGCTCTGATCCTCTGCTACAGAATCTTCAGGAATTCCTTCTTCAGTTCCGACTAGCCTTCGATGATCCTGCGCGCCAGTCTACAGCGGCCTCGGAGCTCCTGCACCTCCGACAGGGCACGCACCCGGTAGCGGAGTATATTATTAACTTTCGAACCCTGGCCATGGAGCTGGCTTGGCAGGACGATTGCCTCAAGGGAATCTTTCTCGAGGGCTTGGCTGGTCGGATTAAGGATGAACTGGCAGGAAGGGAGATCCCTAATGATTTAAACGACCTGATGGACATTGCGGGTAAGGTAGACCGCTGTCTGCAGCAGCGGGACAGAGAGAACCGTTCATCTAGCAGAAGTCTACACCGCCTGCCGGCCTCCTCTAGGTCACCTCCATTGAGGGCTTCTACCCCTACGTCCGAACCCATGCAACTAGGCAGGTCACCGCTTACTCCAGAAGAGAGAAGCCGACGGTGCTCCCTAGGCCTCTGCCTATATTGCGGCGGCAAAGGACATTTCCTGTCATCCTGCACTGAGTGTCCGGGAAACGCTCGTGCCTAGGTTATACCGAGGAGCTACACCTAGGCGCTACCGGATCAGCTCCTCTCTGCACACTACCTGTAACCCTCAAGTACCCCAGTGGGGAGATCCAGATTCGGGCCTTTGTCGATTCTGGAGCCGAGGGGAACTTTATTGTGGCCGAGTTGGTGACGCAACTTGCCCTGCCTACCGTACAGAAGGTTCCTCCTCTACGGATCTCCTTGATCCGAGGGACTTTGCTTCCTGGGATTATCTCCTGTTCCACGGAACCAGTGACTTTGCAGACAGGTCTATTTCACTCTGAGGAAATCTCTTTTCTCATCCTGGAACGAGCAGTACATCCGCTGGTGTTGGGACTTCCGTGGCTTCGACAACACTCTCCCGTCATTAGATGGGATGATTTCCAATTAGTCAGCTGGGGTCCTGCCTGCTTTGATCGATGCCTACACCTCCCACGTCCTCCTCACTCTCTGCGTCTCTGTTCCTCGCATCTCCTGCCTGAGGCCTACCAGAGTTTCCAAGATGTCTTCTCCAAAGAGATGGCGGAGATCCTTCCTGAGCACAGACCGTTTGACTGTCCCATTGATTTGGTTCCAGGTACCACACCGCCCCGGTGCCGTGTGTATCCCCTCTCATTGCCCGAGACCAAGGCAATGTCCCAGTACATCTCAGAGAACCTTGCTAAGGGGTTCATCCGGCCAGCCTGTTCACCGGCAGGAGCCGGATTCTTTTTCGTGGCCAAGAAGGATGGCTCGCTTCGGCCGTGTATTGATTATCGCAGCCTCAACGCCATCACTAAGCGGGACCGGTATCCTCTCCCGCTTATTCCGGAATTGCTGGACCGTCTCCAAGGGGCTCGTGTCTTTACTAAATTGGACCTCCGAGGAGCCTACAACCTTGTCCGCATACGTCCAGGGGACAAATGGAAGACGGCATTCAACACTAGAGACGGGCATTACGAGTACCTCGTGATGCCCTTCGGGCTCTGTAATGCCCCCGCCGTCTTCCAGCACCTCATGAACGAGGTGCTTCGAGAGATGCTCCATTCTCACGTGATAGACTATCTCGACGACGTGCTCATATATTCGAAAGACATGAACTCTCACCGCCAGCATGTCCGCCAAGTCCTCCAGGCCCTCCGAGCTAACCACCTCTAAGCCAAATTGGAGAAATGTGTCTTCGAGGTCGAGTCTCTACCTTTCCTGGGCTATATTATCTCTGCTACCGGGTTTTGTATGGACCCAGAGAAAGTAGCGGCCATTACAAAATGTCCCTGGCCCATGGGTCTCAAAGCCCTCCAACGGTTTCTGGACTTTGCAAATTTTTATAGACATTTTATCCCACGATACTCTCACCGAGTGGCTCCTCTTACAGCTCTGACCCGTAAAGGAGCTGATGCTAAACATTGGCCTGATGCGGCGGTTGCAGCTTTCTCTGATCTCAAGGAGGCCTTCCTTTCAGATGTCTGCCTCCGACACCCGGACCCCTCACGACCATTCATCGTGGAGGTCGATGCCTCCAGTATTGCCGTGGGAGCGGTCCTCAGCCAGCATTCCGAATCCGGACAACTTCTTAAGAACATAAGAACATAAGAAAATGCCATACTGGGTCAGACCAAGGGTCCATCAAGCCCAGCATCCTGTTTCCAACAGTGGCCAATCCAGGCCATAAGAACCTGGCAAGTACCCAAAAACTAAGTCTATTCCATGTAACCATTGCTAATGGCAGTGGCTATTCTCTAAGGGGCGGATTTTAAAAGGCGCGCGAATAGCCTACTTTTGTTTGCGCTCCAGGCGCAAACAAAAGTACGCTGGATTTTAGTAGATATGTGCGGAGCCGCGCGTATCTGCTAAAAACCTGGATCGGCGCGCGCAAGGCTATGGATTTTGTATAGCCGGCGCGCGCCGAGCCGCGCAGCCTACCCCCGTTCCCTCCAAGGCCGCTCCGAAATCGGAGCGGCCTCGGAGGGAACTTTCCTTTGCCCTCCCCTCACCTTCCCCTCCCTTCCCCTACCTAACCCACCCACCCGGCCCTGTCTAAACCCCCCCCTTACCTTTGTCGGGGGATTTACGCCTCCCTCTGGGAGGCGTAAATCCCCGCGCGCCAGCGGGCCTCCTGCGCGCAGGGCCGCGACCTGGGGGCGGGTACGGAGGGCGCGGCCACGCCCCCGGACCGCCCCGGGCCGTAGCCACGCCCCCGTACCCGCCCCCAAAACGCTGCCGACACGCCCCCGAAACGCCGCGACGACCGGGCCCGCCCCCGACACGCCCCCCTCGGAGAACCCCGGGACTTACGCGAGTCCCGGGGCTCTGCGCGCGCCGGGAGGCCTATGTAAAATAGGCTTCCCGGCGCGCAGGGCCCTGCTCGCGTAAATCCGCCCGGTTTTGGGCGGATTTACGCGAGCAGGGCTCTGAAAATCCGCCCCTAAGTGAACTTAATAGCAGGTAATGGACTTCTCCTCCAAGAACTTATCCAATCCTTTTTTAAACACAGCTATACTAACTGCACGAACCACATTCTCTGGCAACAAATTCCAGAGTTTAATTGTGCGTTGAGTAAAAAAGAACTTTCTCCGATTAGTTTTAAATGTACCCCATGCTAACTTCATGGAGTGCCCCCTAGTCTTTCTACTATCCGAAAGAGTAAATAACCGATTCACATCTACCCGTTCTAGACCTCTCATGATTTTAAACACCTCTATCATATCCCCCCTCAGTCGTCTCTTCTCCAAGCTGAAAAGTCCTAACCTCTTTAGTCTTTCCTCATAGGGGAGTTGTTCCATTCCCCTTATCATTTTGGTAGCCCTTCTCTGTACCTTCTCCATCGCAATTATATCTTTTTTGACCTCTAACGCTGTGCCTGTCTGTCCAGACCTTATGTCCCTTCAAGGGTTTGACCTCGAATGCTGTGCCTGTCTGTCCAGGCCTTATGTCCCTAAAATGGTTTGACCTCTAATGCTGTGCCTGTCTGAACAGGCTTTACATCTCTACAAGGGTTTGTCCTTGAATGCTGTGCCTGTCCATCCAAGCCTTAAGTCCCTATGAGGTTTTGATCTCTAATGCTGTGCCTGTCTGTCCAGGCCTTATGTTCATAAAAGTATTTGACCTCTAATGCTGTGGCTGACCGTCCAGGAGCCCTTTCGTGATCAAAGGAACGTGAACTCTCCCCAGGTGTAGCCAGCCTATCTCTTAACACCCGCTGAGCCATGTTGAGCCGCTGTTCACATGGAAACCTCCTCCGTATCTACCTTGAATATTCTCATTTGTATGTCCACCAGATTTTAAAAGACCAGCAAGCGCTCACTAGATGCCAATGGAAACACCCCACTCTAGGGGCAAACCCATTCTAGGGAGCCCTTTACTGCTCAAAGGAAAGGGAACTCTCCCAGGGCCCAGCCTGTCTTGCCTCTATGAAAACCACAGGTTCCAGACTATCTCTGCTCTGCCAGCCTGTCTTGCCCCTATCAGCTTTCTGCCACTCTGCCTTGCTGCCATAAACCAGATGACTCACTCAACTCCTTGTGGTGTTCTGGCCATTATCATGGTTCCTCAGTGTTTTGGTGCTAGTCTTTCTGCTTGCTATGTTCCACCTTCGTGCTGTAGGATGTTGATGCTACTTGTCTTGCCACTTTGTCTGTCGAACTGCCTTCGAGGGTTCATGCATTTGTTATCGGTGCTCTCTTTTGAAGCTGTGGTGTGTTTTTGACACTCTCGCTGCTGCTTTGTGTCTCTGTTAAAGCACTCTTGCCACTTCTGGTACCCCTTTGCCCCTTTACAGTGCCTTAGACTATTCATGCCACTTTGGTGCCACTTTGCCACAGTCTAAGTATCTTGGAGCTCTTTTCTTGTTCTGATGATTGCTCCCCAGAAGTTTCATCAGAATTGATAAGAAAACCCCAATTCTGCAGCCAAATATAGGCTGCAAATATTTCCCCCCCATTGACTTTAATAGGAATTGGAAAACGAATAAAATGGATCAATGGATCGGGGTCCCATTGAACGAATGCAACGTATTAGGGTCCCGACGAATATTGAATCGGCTGAATCCGTCCCTTCAGCACATCTCTAATAATTAGGGTGGTGATTCATTAATTCTCAAAGATGGACTACTTTATCCCACTGCCAGGCCTTCCTTCCACTCTGGAATTAGCATGCCTCTTCACCCTCCACGTCTTTTACCTACATGGCCTACCAAAGTATATACTATCGGATAGAGAGGTTCAATTCACCGCAGCGTACTGGTGCTCTCTCTACAGAAAGATTGGTATCACACTTGACTACACTACATCTTATCACCCACAAAGCAACAGGCAAGTGGAGTACACCAATGATACCCTTAAGACCTTCCTCTGATCTTATGTTAATAAACACCAGGATAGGGATCCAAGATGGCCGCGGAGAAATGAACTGCTGACGCCGAGCTCCGGAGCGAAATTACAATTTTTAGCTTTATTTCCTGGAACATTTAATCTTCATATTCAGCTTTGACGGCAAGATGCCCCAAACGGAAAGCTAAAATTAGAGAAATTACATCCACTCCGATTACCTCCACCAGGCAGCTCCGAATTGAGGAAGTCTTCGCCGGACTAGTGCATGAACACCCTGAAGGAGGAGCCGCTGGCGGTTTTGACAGAGAGCAGACGCCGAGCCCTCTGGCTCTAGAGACATCACTAAGCCCGGGTGCGCCTTCAACGCCAGACCCACCGCTCGGGAAGATGATTTCCGAGCAGAATTCATCTGCTTCACTACAAGAAAGATCTGCTGAGGGGGCCGTTGTCCAGAGAAGGAGTGACGCAAGTTTATCTCCTTCGGTGAGTCAGAGTATAGCTGGCTCCAGAGACCGACCAGACCCAGCATGGAAGCGAGCTGAGGAGAAAGGTGAGCCCTTGGATAAGAGAAAGGGTGAAGAGGGAATCCATGTTGTTTGTGGTATTCCTGAATTTAATTCAAATAATATAACATTAACTGAGATTATGAAAGCTATAACTTCCATGGAAAAATCTATTATGTCTTTAACTGTAATGGTAAAAGAAAGCATCGAGAAACATCAAGATACTGAAAGAAGAGTGGGAAATTTAGAAAATTCTGTTAAGGGAATCGAGCAAAAAATGGTAGAAGTAGAAAAAATTCAAGGTAACCTGATAAAATCTGAAAATATACAGATGGTAAAAATGGAAAACTTCGAGAATCATCTAAGAAGAAATAATATAAGAATATTGAATTTTCCTAAATTAAGGTTACTATCTCATTGAGAATTATTCAAGAGTTATGTCCAGAATTTGCTTAAAATTCCTGAGCAAGAGATTCTAACGATTATTAGAATTTACTACTTGCCTCAGAGGGATAAAGAGAAAATTTCGGATCAAAAGGAAAACTCCTCGTATGATTTAACAGATATATTAGAAAAATCACATGAGTTAAATGTGGAAGAAAGAGCTACTCTTTTTATCCAGTTTGCAACACCGACTGATAGAGACTTAATTTTGAGAACTTTTTTCCGCAATCAACATTTAAAATTCTATGGATATCCATTAAAGATCTTCCCGGATATAACGAAAAATACTCAAATTAAAAGAAAAAAATGTATTGCCATGAGGGAAGAAGTCATCACTAGAGGTGCAAAGTATATCCTCAGATACCCATGTTACTGCTTGATTACTTATCAGAACTCACGATACATATTCAGGGAACCAGAACAACTGCGAGTATACCTCGACTCCCACTCTGTTTAGTTCCAAGGGTTGAGAAGGTATTAACTAGAAAGTCACTGGTTAATTTTGAAGCAATATGTAATTATATTTGTTAATATTACCTAGTTTACTGCTTGATCTACATTTTGGATCCACAATTTCCTATAATTATAACACAGGGTAAAACTGTTCTATATTTTTCTTTGTAGTAATTTTCATTATATATGTAAATTAATTTTTTTTCACTGTTCCTGGTGTTTAATTTCAGAACGATATGTTCTGTATATTTGTTTTTGAAAATCCAATAAATAAATAATTTAAAAAAAAACCCAGGATAACTGGTCCGCCCTCTTCCCTGGGGCTGAATTCTCCCATAACAATCATGTCAATGCAACCATTATCTCCTCCCCTTTCCAATTGGGCTATGGGAAACAGCCTCTGCCTCCTTTGCCACTGCACATGACAGTACCTTCAATAGCGGCTCAACTCTCTGTACTATGGGAACAGACTAATCAGTTGATTGAGAAAGCCACTACCTGAGCCAAGAAAGCGGCAGATGCCAGCTCCTTAGTTCAAGGTAGGAGAGAAGGTTTAGCTTTGTACCCAGCACTTATGTCTATGACTCCCCTCTATGCACCTGACACCATGCCTTCTTGAGCCTTTCTCCGTGCTTAAGCAACTGGGCCCTGTTACATACCAGCTAAAACTACTGCCTATGTTGAAGATCCTCGACATGTTTCATCTTTCACTGATTAAGCCAGTAGTACTCTCTTGGCCCTCTAGGGTGTTGTCCGAACCATGGGAAGTCATCACAGAAAAGATGCTATATATGAAGTCTAAGAAGTCCTGGATTCCCACCGGAGGGGCAAAAATGTTGAGTATCTGATCTCATGGAAGAACTACTCCCAGAAGAAAATTCATGGGAGCAAGCCTCCAACATTTTAGACATCAATCTCTTGAAGGATTTCCATCAAAAATACCTCAGGAAACCCAGAGCCTCAGCAAGAGGGCTTAAGAGGGGGGATACTGTTGTGTTTGGTGGTCCGCGGGCTGCTCTCTTGAACTACACACTCACCTGCCAGGGCCGGGCTGGCCTCACTGCTTGCTAACATGGTAAGACATTGCCCTCCATTGCACCGAGACCCTGCCAGCAGAACGCCACCACCAGCATGTGCTGTGCTTCCTCCTAGGTACGAACATGTGCACCACTGCCTGGGATTTAAAGAAAACGTGTTGAGAGAGTCCCTGTGGCCCCTAGAGATGATATCACCTACATAAGGGAAGCTCTTTGGAAGCAACTCATTTCAGCAATAGGCCCAGCTACTCTCAGTAGTGCAAGTTGCTTCCAGAATTTCAGTCTTCATCCAGCCTGTCTTCAGTCTTTGCCAAGGTTGTCTTTGATCTTCACTTTGTCTTCTGTCTTCATTCCAGTTTGTTCCATCCTTGCTGCCCACTTGTTGCTGCCCTTGCCTGCCTATCCCACCTATCTATCCCTCTTCTCTCTCAGATGGATATCTGGTTTTAACCTCATCTTGGACCCTGGGTATGGCTGACCACTGTCTTCCTCTGACCACTGCCTGGACCCACTGCCTGCCTCTGACCACTGCCTGGATCCTGAATATGCCTGATCATCACCTGCTTATGACCCTAGCTACTATGAATCTTCTCTTCTGCCATCAGCAAAGACCCCACCCAAATCCTGCTGGCCTCAGCACCCAAATGCTCAAACCAAAGGGAATGTGAACTGGTATAAGTGAAGGTCCTGACCTGTCTCTGCTTTGCCTGGGTCTGCCTGCCAACAGTGAGAATTTTCAGGGCTCCTCCCTGCAGATAGACTCATTCTTGCCTCAGTCCAAGGGTCCACAGACACAACACTTAGTAAATGTGGCCTCCAATGGAAGGGAGGTTCTGGAAGCCAAGGTAGAAAGATGAAATCCAGAACCTCCAGGATAGCATTCTCTGAAATGCTCCTTGCTCCACGTGCAGGTCTCCAGAGGCAGAAATGACTGCATGCCAATGCCAGAAGTCTAAGAAATAAGATGGGAGAGTTAGAGTGTATAGCAGTGAATGATGAGATTGACATAATTGGCATCATAGAGACCTGGTGTTGTGGTCCCAGGTTAGCCTGGACCGTCACCACCTCCGAAAGGGCTGCACAGGCCTCAGACGCGGCGCTCCCTCCTCGGAGGAGACGCCAGCATCTTCCCGTGGCTGGCCCCGCCCCCTAGGACTCCGGATTTAAAGGGACCAGCACGGGAGAACACAGGACTGCCCCCGGATGACGTCAGATGTGGCAGAGCCACCCGGAGGTCTCTCCTAAGTCCCAGCGGCTCAGGTCCTCATGGGCTCTTCCCAGGGGGACCGCGGGCTTCTGAGGGTGAAGTCTCTTCAGACCTCCTATCATCCTGATACCTCAAGAAACTGCTCCTCTGACTCTTGGATGCATAGGGTCCACCTAAGTCCGAGAGGCCCGGGTTCCTACGGGCTCCTCCTGGGGGAACCGTGGGCTTCCAGCAGTGAAGACATCCTCTAGCCTCTCCTCAGTGCTGCCTGCCGGCCGTATCATCCCTGTGGGCATATTCAACTCTCACCCGCAGGTTTTGGCCAGCTCAAGGGTCCACAATCCCAACAGTTTGCAAGGCCATGGACTCGGCGGACCTTGCAGGCTTGAAAGCCATCCCGGGCATCTCTCAGAAGCTGCAACAGCCACAGACTTGCCTCGACACTCTGATGGCAACAGCACAGAGGTTAGCAGACTATGTCAATGGAGCCACTGCCGCCAGCCCCTCGGTACCAGGATCTGGGCTCATTACTGGGCCAACCGTCCCCGTACAGATGCCTGCACCCTCACATTATTCAGGGGACGTGAAGTCGTGTTGAGGATTCCTAAATCAGTGCTACATTTGCTTCAATCTGCTGCCAGACCAGTTTCCCACAGACCAGATCAAGACGAGTTACATTATTTCCCTGCTGGATGGGAGGTCATTGGCTTGGGCCTCATCCCTCTGGGAGTGCCAGGACCCACGCTTGGCCAATTTGGTTCAGTTCGTCAAGTCCTTTCGACAGGTCTTCGATGAGCCTTCCTGTGGTCCCATGGCTGTGTCCAAACTGCTCCAGCTTCGGCAGGGGAACCATCCTCTGGTGGAGTATGCTCTGGAGTTTCAAACCCTTGCCATCAAGCTGAATTGGAGAGCCAATAGCTTGCACGGTGTATTCTTGGAGGGGCTCTCACCACGACTTCAGGACAAATTGGCTGCCAGAGACCTCCTGGACGATCTCAACGATCTTATTGATCTAGCAGGCCGTGTTGACCGCTGCATTCAACGCCGTTTCCGGGAGAGGAGACCCACTCGGGGATTTGGTGGTCCTGGAGCCACAGCTCCTCATGCCAGGCAGTCGCCCCCCGCTTCGCCGAACCCACAGGATGATGAATCCATGCAGTTGGGTCGAGGTCCCATTTCCCAAGAGGAGAAGAGACAGTGCTGGTCCCAGGGCCTGTGTCTCTACTGTGGGGGCAAAGGGCATTTCCTGGCCCGTTGTCTCGAGCATCCGGGAAATGCCCGAACCTAGAGTCTATTGGGGAGTTGACTCTAGGTAACACCACCTCCACCTCTCCATGTACCGTACTGGTAACCTTGGGCCTCCCGGAGGAGGGTTCGACACCTTAGCCTTGGTTGACTCTGGAGCTGGGGGGAACTTCATCCTCCGAGACCTAGTACAGCAACTCCAGCTTGAGACTCAACCTCAGGAACTACCCATACGAGTGTCCTCAATTCAGGGGACCCCCACTCCCAGAGACCATTTCCACTCAGACTCGCCCACTCACGCTACGTGTCGGTCTTCTGCACATCAAGGAGATCTCTTTGATCATCCTGGAAAAGTCCATACACCCCGTCATCTTAGGCCTGCCTTGGCTGCGGAAGCACTCGCCTGTGATTAATTGGGACTCCCTCCAGATTACATCCTGGGGCCCGACCTGCTTCAATGAGTGTCTATCTGCCCGTCCTCAACCACTGCTTCCACTCTTGATGGCCCCATTAGCGATACCGCCGCAGTACCTCGCCTTCCGAGACGTCTTTTCCAAGGAAAAAGCCGAACTACTCCCCGAGCATTGGCCCTTGATTGTGCAATCAACTTGATCCCAGGTTCCACACCACCCCGTGGATGGGTTTACCCGTTATCTCTCCCGGAGACCCAGGCCATGTCCGCTTACATCAAGGAAAACTTGGATCGAGGCTTCATCAGACCCTCCAACTCTCCGGCTGGAGCCAGGTTCTTCTTCGTGGGCAAGAAGGACGGGTCTCTTCGACCCTGTATTGACTACCGTGGCCTGAACAACATTACATGGCGTGACTGTTACCCACTTCCCCTGATTCCTGAACTATTGGATCGGTTACAAGAGCCAAGGTCTTCACAAAATTGGATCTCTGAGGGGCATATAACTTGGTGAGAATCCGTCCCGGAGATGCGTGGAAGACCGCATTTAACACAAGAGACGGCCATTACGAATACCTCGTCATGCCTTTCGGTCTCTGCAATGCCCCAGCTGTGTTTCAGAACCTCATAAATGAGGTACTCAGAGAAATGCTGCACACCTCTGTGATTGTTTACTTAGATGATGTGCTAATATACTCCAAGAATCTAGAGACGCACCGCCAACATGTTCGTCAAGTACTTCAAAAACTGCGAGAGAATCGGCTTTATGACAAGTTGGAAAAATGCCAATTTGAACAGTCATTACCCTTCCTGGGGTACATCATATCCTCCGCGGTTTCCATATGGACCCTGATAAGGTCGCCACCATCAAGAATTGGCCCCAACTGGTGGGAATTAAGGTGCTACAGTGCTTCCTTGGTTTTGCCAACTTTTACCGACAATTTATCTCACATTATTCTAGCCTGGTGGCCCCGCTGACGGGCCTTACTAGAAAAGGTGCCGAAGCCAAGAAGTGGTCGCCTGCCGCCGTACAGGCCTTCCAGGATATCAAGACTGCCTTCCTTCAGGACACCTACCTCCGACACCCGGACCCTCAATGCCAATTCATTGTGGAAGTTGACACCTCCGATGTGGCGGTCGGTGCCGTTCTTAGCCAACTATCAAAGAATTATAAATCCCTACCATGATCTTACTTTTCACACAAATTCTCTCCTGCAGAGAGAAACTACGGCATAGGGGACAAAGAATTACTCACCATCCAAGTTAGCCTTCCAGGAGTGGCGTCAATGGTTGGAGGGAGCCCAACACCCAGTGGTCGTGTACTCTTGACTAGAGATGTGAATCGTGTGATCGATCGTCTTAACGATCGATTTCGGCTGGGAGGGGGAGGGAATCGTATCGTCGCCGTTTGGGTTTTTAAAATATCGTGAAAATCGAAAACCGGCACACTAAAACATCCCTAAAACCCACCCTGACCCTTTAAAATAAATCCCCCACCCTCCCGAACCCCCCCAAAATGCCTTAAATTACCTGGGGTCCAGTGGGGGGGAGGGCGGGAAAACCGGCCCACTAAAACAACCCTAAAACCCACCCCGACCCTTTCAAATAAATCCCCCACCCTCCCGAACCCCCCCAAAATGCCTTAAATTACTTGGGGTCCAGAGGAAAGGTCCCGGTGTGATCTTTTACTCTCGGACCTCCGGTGCTTGTAGAAATGGCGCCGGCGCTACCTTTGCCTTGTCATATGACAGGTCAAAGGTAGCGTCGGCGCCATTTTGTTTTTTGTCCCCCGAGGTCAGGAGCGTAGGAGATCGCTCCCGGACCCCCGCTGGACCCCCAGGGACTTTTGGCCAGCTTGGGGGGGCCTCCTGACCCCCACAAGACTTGCCAAAAGTCCAGCGGGGGTCCGGAACGACCTCCTGCAGTCGAATCGTGTTGTCTACGGCCAAAAGTCCCTGGGGGTCCAGCGGGGGTCCGGGAACGACTTCCTGCATGCGAATCATTTTTCCGTACGGAAAATGGCGCCGGCCATACAGTGTTGTCTATGGCCGGTGCCATTTTGCGCCGCCATTTTGCGCAAAATTGCGCCGGCCGTAGACAACACGATTCGACTGCAGGAGGTCGTTCCGGACCCCCGCTGGACTTTTGGCAAGTCTTGTGGGGGTCAGGAGGCCCCCCCAAGCTGGCCAAAGTCCCTGGGGTCCAGCGGGGGTCCGGGAGCGATCTCCTGCCGCGAATCATTTTTCCGTACGGAAAAACCAAAGGTAGCGCTGGCGCCATTTCTACAAGCACCGGAGGTCCGAGAGTGGAAGATCACAGCGGGACCCTTCCTCTGGACCCCAGGTAATTTAAGGCATTTTGGGGGGGTTCGGGAGGGTGGGGGATTTATTTTAAAGGGTCGGGGTGGGTTTTAGGGTTTTTTTAGTGTGCCGGTTTTCCCGCCCTCCCCCTTCCCCCGATTTACGATTTTTTGACGATAAATCTGGGGAATTGTTATTGAATCACGGCTCTAACGATTTTTGACGATTTAAAATATATCGGACGATATTTTAAATCGTCAAAAAACGATTCACATCCCTACTCTTGACCATAAAAACCTAGAATACTTATGCCGCGCTCAGTGCCTTAACTCACGACAGGCACGCTGGTCCCTCTTTTTCAGTCTGTTTAATTTTTCCCTTCATTACAGACTGGCAGCTAAGAATGTCCGGGTGGATGCTCTCTCCCGTGCGTCAGAGACTGATGATACCGTCAACATGCCCTAATGCATCCTGGACCCAGCCAAGGTTCTCGTAGTCACAGCCAAGGTGGCCCTCGCGGGTATGACAGTGGTTCCTGTTCGGTCGCGGAAGAAGGTGTTAGTTTGGGCCCACGATTCCCTGACTGTGGGGCATCCAGGGATGGCCCGAACTCTAGAACTGTTGACTGAGTTCTAATGGTGGCCGCAGGTCAAGAAAGACATTCATCTCTATGTCCAGTCATGCCCTACCTGCGCCCGGCAGAAACCTTTGCAGGGTCGCCCCTGGGGCTTCCTTCAACCACTTCCCATACCTACGGAACCATGGACCCACTTGTCCACAGATTTCATTGTGGAATTACCCCCCTCAGATGGGAAGACCGTGATCTGGGTCATGGTCGACCGATTCTCGAAAATGGCCCATTTTGTGCCACTTGCTAAGCTGCCTATATCACCAGAGTTGGCCAACCTGTTTACCCAGCATATCTTTCAATTGCATGGACTCCCTTTGCACATTACTTCCGATCGTGGCCCTCAGTTTATGGCAAAATACTGGAGGGCCCTTTGTAAAAAATTTGGAGTACAATTGGATTTAAGTACCACTTTTCATCCCCAGAGCAACGGCCAAGCCAAACGTACCAACTGAACCCTGAAGGCTTTCCTCCGAGCCTTCGTCGGAGACCTCCAAAATGACTGGGTCGCTTTCTTACCCTGGGCAGAGTTTTCTTATAACCACCATAAACACTCTGCAACCCTACAGTCTCCATTCCAATTGGTCTATGGGAAGTCTCCCAAGCCTTCGTTGCCATTACCTTGGACAATGCCGTCCCCAGCAGCGCAACTGACAGCCCATCAACTACAACATCTCTGGTGCTCCACCCAGGAGAAACTTCGTCGGACGTCTGCCAAGTTTAAGGAGTATGCAGACAGGACCCGACGACCCCCTCCGGTCTTCTTACCAGGGTCTAAGGTATGGTTGAGTACCAAAAATATTCAGCTGCGCATCCCTTCCATGAGGTTGGCACCCCGCTATATCGGTCCCTTCTCTGTGGCCGAACGCGTTGGGGCACTGTCCTATAGGCTACGGTTGCCATCCACTCTAAGGATCCATAATGTCTTCATGTCTCCCTGCTCAAGCCGGTGGACCTTTCTCGATTCCATACCAAGCCTCGCCATTGGTGGGAGTACCTCCTATCCTGGGAGGGTTACGGCCCCGAAGAGAATTCCTGGGAGCCTTCATCGCATATCCTGGACAAGGGCCTCCTCCACCAGTTCCATTTGGATCACCCAGCCAAACCAAAACCACCGGGAACGGGGCGTAGGAGGGGGGGTGTACTGTTGCAGTCCCGGGTCGGGCCTGGACCTCCACTCACTACCGCCCTGGCCCGGACAGTCTCCACCTCCGAAAGGCCTACACAGGCCTCAGACGCGGTGCTTCCTCCTCAGAGGAGACGCCAGCGTCTTTCTGCGGCTGGCCCCGCAGCCTAGGCGCGCGTACGCGCTAGGGCTCCAGATTTAAAGGGGCCAGCGCGGGAGAACAGGACTGCCCCCGGATGATGTCAGACGTGGCAGGGCTATTTAACCCTGCAGCTGGAGCCTTCCCTTGCCTTGCAACAAGGTTAACTCCTTGGAGTAGCTAGTTGCGTTTCCTGTTCCTTGGTTCCATTCCTTCCTGACCTCCGAACCTTGGCATCTGACCTTTCCTTCATCCTCTGACTCCGACTTTGGCCTTGGCATTGTCTTCTGATTCCTGGCTCCTGACCTTGCTTCGTCTCCAACTCCGACTTGTGCTTCTGTCCCTGGTATTGGCATTTGACCTCTGACTTCTCGCTCCTGACCTCAGCTTGTCCCTGGACCCAGGCTCCATCTTCTTCCACAGCAGCAGGTACCGTTCATCTTTCACCCGGAGATCTCTCCTAAGTCCCAGCGGCTCGGGTCCTCATGGGCTCCTCTCGGGGGGACCGCGGGCTTCTGAGGGTGAAGTCTCTTCATACCTCCTATCATCCTGATACCTCAAGGAACTGCTCCTCTGACTCTTGGAAGCATAGGGTCCACCTAAGTGCGAGAGGCCCGGGTTCCTATGGGCTCCTCCTGGGGGAACCGTGGGCTTCCAGTGGTGAAGACATCCTCTAGCCTCTCCTCAGTGCCTCCTGCCGGCCGTATCATCCCTCTGGGCATATTCAACTCTCACCCGCAGGTTTCGGCTGGCTCAAGGGTCCACAATCCCAACACCTGGTGGAAGGAGGATAACCAATGGGACAGTACTATACCGGGGTACAAATTATATCACAAAGATAGGGAGGATCAACTTGGGGGGTGCTTTATGTCTGGGATGGTATAGCGTCCAAGAGGATAAAAATCCTGCATGAGACTAAATGTTCAGTAGAATCTTTATGGGTAGAAATCCATTGTGTGTTGGGGAGGGGTATAAAGATAGGAGTATACTACCGTCCACTTGGCCAAAATCATAAGATCGACACAGAATAAATGGGAGGCAGGATGGCATTTTGAGAGGAGACATGTTAAGCAGCTACTTCTCACCTGGTGTCTTCTGAGTCTTTTCCTGAATTTTTCTTCCTAAAAGAAAAGGCAAGATGAGTGTTTTCCCCTCAATCTCTTCTTAACCTGAAGAACAGCCACTAATTACAACATACATGTCTCCCAAAACTAATGTTTTGGGAGACATGTATGTTGTAATTCATCCACCACCATTCATTCATCCACCAGCTTAGAGGGATGGTCACTTGTGTGAGCCATTGGGAGTTAGTGCGCACTAACCTGAAATTCGGGTCCCCCGAATTTCAAAGGTCCGAACCGTGGGAAATATGAAATTTCCTGCGACGGGCCAAAAACGAATCCCAAAAGATTCGGGCTTTGCACATCTCTAATACTCTATTCATTTCCTTTGCTATACCTTATCTGCTTACTAGACCTTATCTGTTTTTATTTGGGATTATTTGTTTTCATTTTACATGGTAATTATGTTTGGTAGGAGTAATTTGCTAAATATTTTATACAGAAGGAATTTAATTCAAAACAAGAGTCAATAAGTTGGGTAGTTAGGAAGATATAGGTAGATTAATTGTAGTGTTTTGAGGGTCATTGCCAGACACATATAAAATAGATCCATACACTGAAAGTACTTTAGGATAACTTTACATCCCTGCT
Organism: Rhinatrema bivittatum; assembly: GCF_901001135.1. Classification (NCBI taxonomy): domain Eukaryota; kingdom Metazoa; phylum Chordata; class Amphibia; order Gymnophiona; family Rhinatrematidae; genus Rhinatrema; species Rhinatrema bivittatum. The sequence continues at coordinate 824,013,515 of NC_042616.1, forward strand.
CCCTTAAACATTTTAAATCAATAAATCAACAAAATGATGATGCAGGAACTTAAGTAATCCAGCAGCAAGATGGAGGCTTTCCAGCCTTTTGTACTAAGTGCCAATTGTATGATTATCTCCCAGGTGGCGAGAGGTCGTATGTGTGCACTGAGTGCCACACGTATGATTATCTCCCAGGTGGCGAGAGGTCGTATGTGTGCACTGAGTGCCACACGTATGATTATCTCCTGGCGAGAGGTCGTATGTGTGCACTGAGTGCCACACGTATGATTATCTCCTGGTGAGAGGTCGTATGTGTGCACTGAGTGCCACACATATGATTATCTCCTGGCGAGAGGTCGTATGTGTGCACTGAGTGCCACACGTATGATTATCTCCTGGCGAGAGGTCGTATGTGTGCACTGAGTGCCACACGTATGATTATCTCCTGGCGAGAGGTCGTATGTGTGCACTGAGTGCCACACGTATGATTATCTCCTGGTGAGAGGTCGTATGTGTGCACTGAGTGCCACACGTATGATTATCTCCCAGGTGGCGAGAGGTCGTATGTGTGCACTGAGTGCCACACATATGATTATCTCCTGGTGAGAGGTCGTATGTGTGCACTGAGTGCCACACGTATGATTATCTCCTGGCGAGAGGTCGTATGTGTGCACTGAGTGCCACACGTATGATTATCTCCTGGCGAGAGGTCGTATGTGTGCACTGAGTGCCACACGTATGATTATCTCCTGGCGAGAGGTCGTATGTGTGCACTGAGTGCCACACGTATGATTATCTCCCAGGTGGCGAGAGGTCGTATGTGTGCACTGAGTGCCACACGTATGATTATCTCCTGGTGAGAGGTCGTATGTGTGCACTGAGTGCCACACGTATGATTATCTCCCAGGTGGTGAGAGGTCGTATGTGTGCACTGAGTGCCACACGTATGATTATCTCCTGGCGAGAGGTCGTATGTGTGCACTGAGTGCCACACGTATGATTATCTCCTGGTGAGAGGTCGTATGTGTGCGCTACGTGCAAGGAGCTCCAAGCCCTCAGAGAACGAGTCCGATCTCTGGAAGCTAGTGTGGCAGACCTGGAGGAGCTAAGGGAGACAGAGAGGTACATAGAGGAGACTTTCAGGGACATAGCAGAGAAGTCCCACCTCCAGTGTGGTAGCCCCTGTGCTAGTTTGGAGGAGAAAGGTACCTGGAAGAAAAGCATCAGCTTGATGTGGCAGGAAGCAATCCTGAAGCTAGGACCTGCCCTGAAGGTGATGTAGTATCCTCTAGCACCGAGGACAGATCTCCAGGAGCACTTGCCCAGGAGGGAAGGGTTAGGACGGCAGTTATGGTTGGTGATTCAGTTATTAGGAAGATTGATAGCTGGGTGGCTGGTGGATGTGAGGATTGCTTGATAACTTGCCTGCCTGGTGTGAAGATGGCGTACTTTGTGCATCATATAACTAGGATTTTAGTAAGTGCTGGGGAGGAGCTGGCTGTCTTGGTACATGTGGGTACCAATGACATAGGAAAGTGCAAAGCCAAATTTAAGCTCTTAGATAGAAAGCTTAAATCCAGAACCTCCAGGGTAGCATTCTCTGAAATGCTCCCTGTTCCACGCGCAGGTCACCAGAGGCAGGCAGAGCTCCGGAGTCTCAATGCGTGGATGAGACGATGGTGCAAGGAAGAGGGTTTTATGTTTGTTGGGATCTTGGGGAAGGGGGAGATTTTTCCTAAAGATGGGCTTCACATTAACCAGAGTGAAACCAGGCTGCTGGTACTAACGTTTAAAAAGGAGACAGAGCAGCTTTTACACTAGATGATGGGGGAAAGCCGACAGTTGCTCAGCAGTGCATGGTTCAGAATGATGAATCTTTGAAGGATACTATGAGAACAGGGAAAATAGGGCATTCCAGTAGAGAGATTGCAATAGTTGCCAAACCGGATCAGGTGCCTTTAAGTAAAGTGCAGAAAGATTCCAAATTACCCCCATCAGCTGATGAGCAGGTTGTTAATACAAACAAGAAACACACTTTGAAATGTCTGTATACAAATGCTAGAAGTCTAAAAAATAAAAGCGGTAGATATAATTGGCATCTCAGAGACCTGCTGGAAGGAGGATAACCAATGGGACACTGTGATAGCAGGGTACATATTATATCAAAATGGTAGGATGGATCAGATTGGTGGAGGGATGGCGCTATATGTTAGAGAGAGCATTGAGTCAAACAGGATAAAAGTTCTGCAGGAAACAAAATGCAATGTTGAATTTTTATGGATAGAAATTCCAGGTGAAAAAGGGAATAAAATAGTAGTGGAGGTGTATTACCATCCAACTGGCCAGAATTAACTAACAGACAATGAAAAGCTAAAAGAAATTAGAAAAGCTAACAAAATCAGCAGCACAGTAATAATGGGTGATTTCAATTACCTCAGTATTGACCAGGTGAATGTTACATAAGAATATTCTAGAGAAGTAAAGTTCCCAGATGAAATAAATGACTGATTCATGTTGCATCTGGTACAAGAACTGACAAAAGGGAGAAACTATTTTAGGCCTAGTGCTTAGTGGAACACAGGATTTGGTGCGAGAGGTAACAATGTTGGAGCCACTTGGCAACAGGAATCACAACATTATCAAATCTGACTTAATAACTGGAGGGTGCGCAAAAAAGAAATCTACGACAACAGAATTTAACTTTCAAGAAGGTGACTATGATAAAATGAGGAAAAAGCTGAAAGGAGCAACTACAAAGGTTAAAGGGCTAATTTTAAAAGCCCTGCGCGTGGGAAATCCAGGAGATATGCATGTGACCGGAACGCGCACACGCTGCGCAGATGTTAAGAAGCCTGCGCCTATCTCCCAGTATGCGAATAAACTAGGTAAGATGAAGAAGGGGGGTGGGGGGCAGGCCAGGACAGTGCCATTAAGGTACAAGCACGCACCTAGATCTGATGGCTCGCATAACCTGCTGCTGCTTTGTACCACGGGTAAGGATTAAAACTAAAGAATCTAGGGTAGTCAGTGGGATTTTAGGGGTCAGGACTAGAAGGGTAAAATGGAGGCAGGTTAGGTAGGGGGTTTAGGAAGTTCACTACTTTACAGGGGTGAACTAGGAGGGAAGTGGGAATTGGACCTATCGCATCGCCGTGTGTACCTAATAAAATCCCCCCTTTATGTGAACAAGATGGGATTTGTATGCACATTCGCTTATCAATGTAAAATCATGTGCGCTTGTATGCGCAGGTAGATGATTTTATAACTTGTGCATTTACAAGTACATGTTATAAAATCAGCATGTCCATGTGCCGGCAACCGTGTGCACATGGACACTAGTGCATGGGTCTAAAAATCTATCTTTGCAAGTTTAGCTCAGGGTTGGACATTGTTTAAAAATACCATCTTGGAAGCCCAGACAAAATGTATTGTAGGGAATATCCCAATTCTTGCTAACAGGACAAAATAGACTCTCTGATGTCAGTAGAAATGGACATTGGCCTGTTTGGCTATCTGCAGCCAAAGCCAGTTACAAGAAAGACTATGTAGTTGCTGTGACCAGCTTGACAGATTTACAGGCCCTTCCAGCCTAGATGGTGCCCAGGGAGGTCAAAAGAAACATAAGGACCATTGATACTGTGTGAATATGGGCACCCAGAACACTAAGGGGCCTCTTTTTATGGCTCTAGGGCCAATCTGAGAGCAGGACTTATCAATGCACTATCGGATGTGAAAAATTGGCAGTTGTCAAGCTGACCGCTCACTGAACCTGGAGAAACAAAGGACCTGGGAAAGAGCATGAAAATCACCCTATCAAAGCCTTAATTGTTCATTTACCTGACTATGCATGAAGCTGCTGAATGATGCATAAGTAAGCCCTTAAAAGCAGGGTGCAAGCAGTCAGAGTCATTGACGGTCGATCGTTTCCAGAAGAAGAATCATTCGAGTGCTGTTGCCGAGCTCCTTGCACCAGCGGCTGAGAGCAGGACTGATCCCTTCCAAGGGGACCAGAACTGCTCACAATACTCAAGATGATGTCACACATGGAACGGTACAGAGGCATTATGATATTCTCTGTTTTATTCTCCATTCCTTTCCTAATAATCCCTAGCATTCTATTTGCTTCCTTGGCTACTGCTGCACACTAAGAAGAAGATCTCAATGTATTTTCAGCGATGACTCCTGAGTGCTGATTCCCAATGTGGAACTTTGCATTGTGTCGCTATAATTTGGGTTACTTTTCCCTAAGTGCTTCTCTTTGCACTTGTCACATTAAATTTCATTTGCCATTTGCATGTTCAATCTCCCAGTTTTTTAATGTTCTCTTGCAATTTCTCATAATCCTCTTGTGATTTAACAATTTTGAATAATTTTGCGTCATCAGCAAATTTGATCACCTCACTTGCTGATCCCATTTCTAGGTAATTTATAAATATATTAAAATCAGTGGTCCCAGAACAGATCCCTTGGGCACTCCACTATTTACCTTTCTCCATTGGGAAAATTTACCATTTTCCCTCCTCTCTGTTTTCTATCTTTTAACCAGTTCCCACTCCACATTAGGACACTGCCCCCTATCCCATGACTTTCTAATTTCCTAAGAAGTCTCATTGGGCAGAATCGGGTGTGCTCATGTATAGTAAAGCCTCTACCAAAACTGTTGGGCTCTTGGTGATTACCAAATTTCTGCAAAGGAATATTCGGCCCTAGTTATATGTATATAGTTTTATATATGTTTATATTTACAGTTTTCAATATTTATTGATCTATTAATTTGCATCGCTTAATCCCCCTGTTATTCTATACTATTATTTCGGTTTTATGTAAGGGCGCCGCCCAAAAGTTTTTGTTCTTTGTGAACCAATACGATGTGCAAACGGATATCGGTATATAAGAGACCTTAAATAAATAAATAGTTAGAATTTATACATGCGTCTTATATATGTATGTCTTATGTATGGTGATCCTCTATGGCTCATTGTGCGGCCACTTCACTTTATCTCTGGCACATGAGCAGTCCATGCAACTCGGCTTTGCTGTGACACATCACAGGACCTAAGAGAAATGAGATGGGACTTACTCTGCAGCTCTGCACTTCTCTCATTTCCTTCAGACACAGATCGTGGAGTGATGCGCTGTGGGTCAGTCTCCTGGCTTGACGTGCCTTTATCATGTACAGGCTGTGGAGTGACGTGCTGTGGGCCACTCTGCTGCTTTGCCATGTGTGTGTCACGTACAGGCAGTGGAATTGCTTGCTGTGGGTCACCCTTCTGGCTTGCCCATGCTGGTGAGGGCACAGAAGAGGGAAAGCTGGTGACTGGATGAACAGGTGAGGCAAGGCGGGCACTGCCAGGCTCCACTGAACCTGTGTGAAGAGCAAACAGACAAAAGGATTTAATAACAAAACTGATGAATAATTGCATTTTCAAAAATTTACAAACTTTAAGGCCAAACAAAAATTGTAATTCTATAATAATGATTTAAATTGTAAGAAAGGCGTTAATCCATAGGATGCTTTCTCCACATTCCTTAATCCTGTCAATAATCATTATCGTATTCCCGGTGTCTGTGCTGCTCCTTTTAAGGAAACATCTTCTGAATTTTCAGCAGACTTTGCTGTTGTATCGCTGACCTCACAGTAATTGTAAGACCTGGGGTTCATGAGGTCCTCTGCTGATGTCACTGACCCTCTACAAAGGTCACGCCTGTGTTTTTCACGTGAAAAGATGAGATCCCTCTGATAGTGACGAGGGTAAGGTTACCTGCAGAATGTTACTCACCATGTCCTAGCTCCATGGAGAATTGAGGCGGGTCAAGGAGTGATGGCTGTAGGGTACGAACAATCTCCAAAAAGCTCTCACATGCAGCTTCTCCCTTCCTCAGCACACGGTCTATCATGCCCTTCACTTTCATCTTTGGATCCTGCTCTTCTTTGAGTCGTTGATACGGTACCAAAATAATGAGGGATTCAGTCCAGCTCTTATACAATAAAGCATTTATATCATTCAGTGGGAGTTCCATGAGCCTCTGCCTTAAACTGTGAATAGCCTGAGCTGCCCTCCCTAAAGTGGCCATTGTCTATAAATCAAAAGGTAGAACAGTATTTCAGCAGCAGCAGCAGCAGCAGAACATAGTAAACAAACACTGTCGGCATACAGTATACCTGGGGTCCCCACTAACTCCACCCAGGACACTGCAGTCACTCCCACACTGCAAACTGAGTCAGTGCATATCCTAGCACCCTACAGTCACTCTCACTCTGAAAACTGTGCCGCCATACTATCCAAGGACCCTGCATTCAGGCCAACACACTGTGGCAGCATACATCCCAGGACCCTGCAGTCACTCCCACACTGCAAACTGAGACAGTGCATATCCTAGCACCCTACAATCACTCTCACTCTGAACACTGTGCCACCATACTATCCAAGGACCCTGCATTCAGGCCAACACACTGTGGCAGCATACATCCCAGGACCCTGCAGTCACTCCCACACTGCAAACTGAGTCAGTGCATATCCTAGCACCCTACAGTCACTCTCACTCTGAACACTGTGCCACCATACTATCCAAGGACCCTGCATTCAGGCCAACACACTGTGGCAGCATACATCCCAGGACACTGCAGTCACTCCCACACTGCAAACTGAGTCAGTGCATATCCTAGCACCCTACAGTCACTCTCACTCTGAACACTGTGCCGCCATACTATCCAAGGACCCTGCATTCAGGCCAACACACTGTGGCAGCATATATCCCAGGACCCTGCAGTCACTCCCACACTGCAAACTGAGACAGTGCATATCCTAGCACCCTACAATCACTCTCACTCTGAACACTGTGCCACCATACTATCCAAGGACCCTGCATTCAGGCCAACACACTGTGGCAGCATACATCCCAGGACACTGCAGTCACTCCCACACTGCAAACTGAGTCAGTGCATATCCTAGCACCCTACAGTCACTCTCACTCTGAACACTGTGCCACCATACTATCCAAGGACCCTGCATTCAGGCCAACACACTGTGACAGCATACATCCCAGGACACTGCAGTCACTCCCACACTGCAAACTGAGTCAGTGCATATCCTAGCACCCTACAGTCACTCTCACTCTGAACACTGTGCCACCATACTATCCAAGGACCCTGCATTCAGGCCAACACACTGTGGCAGCATACATCCCAGGACACTGCAGTCACTCCCACACTGCAAACTGAGTCAGTGCATATCCTAGCACCCTACAGTCACTCTCACTCTGAACACTGTGCCACCATACTATCCAAGGACCCTGCATTCAGGCCAACACACTGTGGCAGCATACATCCCAGGACCCTGCAGTCACTCCTACACTGCACACTGTGCCAGCACACACAGCAGGACCCTACAGTCATTCCCACACTGCACACTCTGCCAGCACATATCCCATGATCCTCCAGTCAATACCACTCTGCACACTGTTCCAGTGCATATCCCAGGACCCTACAGTCACTCCCTCACTGCACACTGTGAGAATCCATATCCCAGAAACCTAAAGTCACTCCCATACTGAACACTGTGCCAGCACATATCCCAGAACCCTACTGTCATTCCCTCACTGCACACTGTTCCAGTGCATATCCCAGGACCTTACAGTCACTCTCACTCTGAACACTGTGCCACCATACTATCCAAGGACCCTGCATTCAGCCCAACACACTGTGGCAGCATACATCCCAGGACACTGCAGTCACTCCCACACTACAACAGTGCATATCCCAGGACCCTACAATCAATCCCACAGTTACACTGTACCAGCACATATCCCAGGACCCTACAGTCATTTCCCACTGCACACTGTGCCAGCACATATCCCAGTACTCTATAGTCACAGCCTCACTGCACACTATGCCAGAAAATATTCGAAGAACCTACAATCACTTCACACTTAGTGCACACTGTACCAGCACATAACCCAAGACCATACAGCCTCTCCCACACTGCACACTGTGCAGGGGCATATCCCAGGGGCCTACAGTCACTCCCATACGGAACACTGTGCCAGCAGATATCCCATGATCCTGCAGTTACTCCCTGCCTGCACACTGTGCCTGCACATATCCCATGATCCTGCAGTTACTCCCTGCCTGCACACTGTGCCAGCACATATCCCATGATCCTGCAGTTACTCCCTGCCTGCACACTGTGCCTGCACATATCCCATGATCCTGCAGTTACTCCCTGCCTGCACACTGTGCCAGCACATATCCCATGATCCTGCAGTCACTCCCTGCCTGCACACTGTGCCTGCACATATCCCATGATCCTGCAGTCACTCCCTGCCTGCACACTGTGCCTGCACATATCCCATGATCCTGCAGTTACTCCCTGCCTGCACACTGTGCCTGCACATATCCCATGATCCTGCAGTCACTCCCTGCCTGCACACTGGGCCAGCACATATCCCAGGGTCCTGCAGTCACTCCCTGCCTGCACACTGTGCCTGCACATATCCCATGATCCTGCAGTTACTCCCTGCCTGCACACTGTGCCTGCACATATCCCATGATCCTGCAGTCACTCCCTGCCTGCACACTGTGCCTGCACATATCCCATGATCCTGCAGTCACTCCCTGCCTGCACACTGTGCCAGCACATATCCCAGGGTCCTGCAGTTACTCCCTGCCTGCACACTGTGCCTGCACATATCCCAGGGTCCTGCAGTCACTCCCTGCCTGCACACTGTGCCTGCACATATCCCATGATCCTGCAGTCACTCCCTGCCTGCACACTGTGCCTGCACATATCCCATGAACCTGCAATCACTCCCTGCCTGCACACTGTGCCTGCACATATCCCATGATCCTGCAGTTACTCCCTGCCTGCACACTGTGCCTGCACATATCCCATGATCCTGCAGTCACTCCCTGCCTGCACACTGTGCCTGCACATATCCCATGATCCTGCAGTTACTCCCTGCCTCCACACTGTGCCTGCACATATCCCATGATCCTGCAGTCACTCCCTGCCTGCACACTGTGCCTGCACATATCCCAGGGTCCTGCAGTCACTCCCTGCCTGCACACTGTGCCTGCACATATCCCAGGGTCCTGCAGTCACTCCCTTCCTGCACACTGTGCCTGCACATATCCCATGATCCTGCAGTTACTCCCTGCCTGCACACTGTGCCTGCACATATCCCATGATCCTGCAGTCACTCCCTGCCTGCACACTGTGCCTGCACATATCCCATGATCCTGCAGTCACTCCCTGCCTGCACACTGTGCCTGCACATATCCCATGATCCTGCAGTCACTCCCTGCCTGCACACTGTGCCTGCACATATCCCATGATCCTGCAGTCACTCCCTGCCTGCACACTGTGCCTGCACATATCCCATGATCCTGCAGTCACTCCCTGCCTGCACACTGTGCCTGCACATATCCCATGATCCTGCAGTCACTCCCTGCCTGCACACTGTGCCTGCACATATCCCATGATCCTGCAGTCACTCCCTGCCTGCACACTGTGCCTGCACATATCCCATGATCCTGCAGTCACTCCCTGCCTGCACACTGTGCCAGCACATATCCCTTGATCCTGCAGTTACTCCCTGCCTGCACACTGTGCCAGCACATATCCCATGATCCTGCAGTTACTCTGTGCCTGCACACTGTGCCAGCACATATCCCTTTATCCTGCAGTTACTCCCTGCCTGCACACTGTGCCAACACATATCCCACGATCCTGCAGTCACTCCCTGCCTGCACACTGTGCCAGCACATATCCCAGGGTCCTGCAGTTACTCCCTGCCTGCACACTGTGCCAGCACATATCCCATGATCCTGCAGTCACTCCCTGCCTGCACACTGTGCCAGCACATATCCCATGATCCTGCAGTCACTCCCTGCCTGCACACTGTGCCAGCACATATCCCTTGATCCTGCAGTCACTCCCTGCCTGCACACTGTGCCAGCACATATCCCTTGATCCTGCAGTTACTCCCTGCCTGCACACTGTGCCAGCACATATCCCATGATCCTGCAGTCACTCCCTGCCTGCACACTGTGCCAGCACATATCCCATTGATCCTGCAGTTACTCCCTGCCTGCACACTGTGCCAGCACATATCCCATGATCCTGCAGTTACTCCCTGCCTGCACACTGTGCCAGCACATATCCCATGATCCTGCAGTCACTCCCTGCCTGCACACTGTGCCTGCACATATCCCATGATCCTGCAGTCACTCCCTGCCTGCACACTGTGCCTGCACATATCCCATGATCCTGCAGTCACTCCCTGCTGCACACTGTGCCTGCACATATCCCATGATCCTGCAGTCACTCCCTGCCTGCACACTGTGCCTGCACATATCCCATGATCCTGCAGTCACTCCCTGCCTGCACACTGTGCCTGCACATATCCCATGATCCTGCAGTTACTCCCTGCCTGCACACTGTGCCTGCACATATCCCATGATCCTGCAGTCACTCCCTGCCTGCACACTGTGCCTGCACATATCCCATGATCCTGCAGTCACTCCCTGCCTGCACACTGTGCCTGCACATATCCCATGATCCTGCAGTCACTCCCTGCCTGCACACTGTGCCTGCACATATCCCATGATCCTGCAGTCACTCCCTGCCTGCACACTGTGCCTGCACATATCCCATGATCCTGCAGTCACTCCCTTCCT